>NW_015505993.1:21310-43170 GCF_001515645.1 Sinocyclocheilus grahami
TATATATATATATATATATATGTGTGTGTGTGTGTGTAGGCCTATACACACACACTATTTAATGCCTTCTTGTCCATGGTAGATCATGGTTTAATGAAGGTAAATGTAACACAATTACAAAGAAAAGAAATGAAGTACATTTTATTAAAACAAGAATAAATATCTGCCAATGGGCCTTTAAAAATAATTGCCTTTAAAAACAATTTAAAGGCAAAACGAGTTTTCCTACCCCATTAACAGATATTTGTTCTTGTGAGCATAAACTTGTTTAATTTCTCAGAAAACAATACGTTTTATCAATTTTGCATCTCAAGTAAATGGATGTTAAAGGGATAGTTCACCCACAAATGAAAATGTGATGTTTATCTGCTTACCCCCAGGGCATCCAAGATGTAGGTGACTGTTTCTTCAGTAGAACACAAATTAAGATTTTTAACTCCAGCTGTTGCAGTCCATCAGTCGTATAATGCATGGCAATGGTAACAAAATCTATGAGAGTAAAAAAAACATGCACAGACAAATCCAAATTACTTGCTTGCGCTTATCCGGATTGTTCAAACCGACTTGAAACTAAAAGATTATGTTCTCTCAACCATTATGGTTCAACCGTTATGGTTGATTGCTCTTCGGCTGGATATCAACACATCCATTAACGTAAACTACGCCAGAGCGCGTACACACCTCACACACCGGAAGCCGTGTACACGCTCAAAGACAGTTGGACATAGTGGTGTATTAGAGGTAAAAAATTATATAAATACTGTTCGGTTTCTGGCACAAACCGATCGTTTCGTGTCTTAGGACATCAATGTGTCGTCACGAGCCGCAGGGTTTAATTTGGATTTGTCTGTGCATGTTTTTTTTACTCTCCTAGATTTTGTTACCATTGCCATGCATTATACGACTGATAGACTGCAACGGCTGGACTTAAAAATCATCTTTGGGTGAACCATCCCTTTAATGGTGTTTAGATATTTGTAATGGAAAACGAAAAAAAAAGACAAAAACACTTAAGATATTCTTTTTTAAGCCTTCATTTGTGGAAAGGCACCCCACAGAAAGCCTGGGCTTAAAACAGATGAAATCTTCGAAGGAATAATGTGTGATTATGCTGGCTAGAGTTCAGTGTAGCTCTATAATGAGGGGATCAGCCATTGTACTTACCATTTAGGACCACAAGCAGCCGTCAAATTAGCATTTATATAATGCTGAAAGACTAATAACTTCATTGCACTTGATTAAACTTCATTTTGATCTCCGTCAACTTTCATGAGTGCATTATTCCGGATATCAAACATTAAAGAACTATGCCCCTTATCCAAATGTTGGCCAAAGTGTTTGAACAAATTCCAAAAAAGTAAACATAGAACACACTGACAAACAGCACGCTACAATTATACCACTGCACCTACTTATGACCATATGCAACAGTAAATAAATTAGTTTTAAGAAGAGACTTAAAATCAGTGTATGTTGGGGCAGTTTTTATAAACGATTGTTTAAAATTGTTCAAAAGCTGTGGAGCACGGTCTTCTTTCAATTTTAAGCGTGGTCCTTGGAACAGTCAACTGAAGACTACTAATTGATCGAAGTTCCCAGGAACGAAAGGAGATCAGAAATACATGAAGGAGCCAGGCCATGCAAACCCTTATAAACAAACAATAATCTAATCTGGCTGAAATAAAAGCATGCATTACAGACTCCATGTCTCTTAATGTGAAGAATAACCTTCATTTACGCATTTTAACTAGTTACAAATACTTATTACAGTACTTGAGTAAATTATTTTTTTTTCTACTTCACTACATTTAATTTGGAATAAAAGTACAAAGTACATAAAAGACAAAGGAGCCGATGGAAAAACAGGGCGAGATGGTGTTTGACAGGCAATTTTCAAACTACTGGGGTGGAGTCCTGCGCTTCAGGCAATCACAGATATTGCGTGCAAAACTAACAAAGACTATAGATATAAAAGACAGTTCACTCCTATTACTTATGAATGGGAGAAACTCAAGCCATTGCAGCCATTTGTAAATTTTATGGGTCTGGCTTCTAGTCTCATCCACGTCCAGTTAATTTTAGCTGTACAAAATAGTTTGTTTTGCTGCTTGATATTGAAAATTGGTGTGTCTTACCATAATATTTTAATGTATTATCTTAGCTATGAACACACTGGTTTGTAGAGCAAACAGTTTTACCGTTTACTGCATGTTGTTATTCTTCTCGTTATTTCCCTGTAGAGTGGGGGAACTATGACGTCACTTTATAGGCCCATCGGCTGTCAGCATCACACTGGTTCCCTCGACAAAAAGCCAATAGAATTTTTCCAAAGGCTTTTGAATTATCACAAAAAATAAGCTCTGTGTTCAACCATAGTTCATGATACTTACACGGTTTGTCCATCAAGATAATCTTCACAAAATAATATAACTTGAATTTTGAAGCCTAAATACAAGCTAAACTTAGGCTATAAATGAACTTCACCACGGTCACTCGCCACCACAGAACTTCCAACAACTTTTTCAAACATGTTCAATGAAAAGGATGTACTCTGTGGATGAATTTTAATCCATGTTACATAAACCTTTTCATATCAAAACTGGAATAGGTACAAAACTAGAGCCACGCTAAAACTGAAATGAAACAATAATAAATAGTAGGTAGTGAATAAATGAAATAATCATAACCAAAGCACAGACGAAAGCACGTATTTCGAAATAAGGTGCATTAAAAGTCAATAAATCCTTGATTAATATGAATATTTTTTTTAAATCATAAGTGGGTTGTATCTGGTGTGTTTTATGTCGTAGAATAAAACGTGAAAGTATCGTAAGCTTGTGTTAACCACAGACCTTATTTTAGGGGATTTAACCAAACTCCCATTCAAAAAAAAAAAAAAAAAAAAAAAAAAACCCCAACTCTGGGACGATGGAACTGGAAGTGCTAAAATGCTAGCTCGCTTCCGGTGTTTTGCCTACTTTGCTTTTGCCCTTTCTTAAAAACATTCACATAATCTTACGTGGACTTACTTTTCAAAATTAGTTGTAAAACAATCGCTCCCGGCAACAGGGATACCTATGCTTGCTTAGCATCGTCAAACATATGAAACTAATATCATGTTTTGCTCCAAAATCACTATAACATCATATGTGTTTGAAATAACTTGCTTCTGTGGTCCATGTTGCTTCTTATCACAGAATGAGACAGAAAATATATTATTTTATAAATTCTATACTGTGTCGATTAGCCTTGCATTATAAATGTATATCATTCTGATGAAAATACCTGAAATGGCTTAAAGAACAGATATATCATCGCAATCGTGTGTTTATTGTCTTCCTGTTTCAGTGAAAACGTCTCTATCTGCATGTTATTCAGCTGTAGTGATATCTGATGTATTTGTACATAAGGGATTTCCTGGAATGTCATAAGTTTAATACTTTTATTAGTCTCACTTGTGAAACATACATTACATGAGAGTGTTTAAAAGGGATAGTTCACCCAAAAATGAAAATTTGATGTTTATCTGCTTACCCCCCCAAGGCATCCAAGATGTAGGTGACATTGTTTCTTCAGTAGAACACAAACGAAGATTTTTAACTCAGACCGTTGCAGTCTATCAGTCTTATAATGGCAGTCAATGGGCTCCATGGCTTTGAGAGTAAAGAAAACATACACAGACAAAACCAAATTAAACCCTGCTGCTCGTGATGATACATTGAGGTCTTAAGACACGAAACGATCGGTCTCTGCAAGAAACTGAACCGTTTTTATATAATTTTTTACCTCTGTTCCACCACAATGTCCAACTGTCCTGAGAGCATTCACAACATCCGGCGCGTGACGCGTGTACGGGCTCTGGCATAGTAGACATAGATATATATAAGTAGATGCCCGCGGCCCATAGAAACAGTCACTAATGAGGCATCTACACTAATGAAGATGTTGTGAACGCGCTCAGATTGCGGTGGAACAGAGGTAAAAAATGATATAAATACTGTTCAGTTTCTTGCACACACCGATTGTTTCGTGTCTTAAGACCTCAATGTATCGTCACGAGCCGCAGGGTTTAATTTGTGTATGTTTTTTTTACTCTCAAAGCCTTGGAGCCCATTGACTACCATTATAAGACTGATAGACTGCAACGATTTGAGTTAAAGCAGCACTATGTAACTTTTTCTGTGTTCAAAATTTGCAAAATGTATATAATGAGCGAGTACATCATGAATTAATCTTCCAAACCGCGTTTTTGTCTTATTCCGAATCACTACGGTACACTTATAATAAGTACTTATATTTGGACTATTGTAGCCTGGTCGTGTCGTCACCACTGCGGAGTAACACATACCTGCGTGAATCGCCAGAGACATAAACTTAGAGAAGTAGCTCCGGTTGGAATGTTTTTCCGCGGGATGTGTGCAGTTCTGTTTATTAACCGCTAGAGCGCCAAAAGTTACATAGTGCTGCTTTAAAAATCTTCGTTTGTGTTCTACTGAAGAAACAAAGTCATCTATATCTTGGATGCCCTGGGGGTAAGCAGATAAACATCAAATTTTCATTTTTGGGTGAACTATCCCTTTAATTAAGCTCCATAATGCTCACATCGCCTCGTTTTGGGCAAAAATTGAAAAATAATACAAAAGTGCTTAATAACGTAGTAATTTGAGTAGTTTTTCAGCAAACTACTTATTTACTCTTTTTAGTCATTTTTTCTTTTAGATTAATTTTTTTGGCGTTTTTTTGCCTTCATTGTTAAAGGACAGTTTAGATGAGACAGGAAACGAAGGGGAAGAGACAAAGGGGCAAGATCAGGAAAGGTCCTCGAGCCGAGATTCGAACTCGGGACGCACATAGCACAATGGCGCTTTATGTCGGCGTGTTACCCACAAGGCTATTGGCGCTGAAAAGTCATTATTTTTCAGTACTTTTACTTGTACTTACGAAAAAGTTATTTAATAATTTTCTTAAGTACATTTTTTAATACTCTTTCCACCACTGCTCCAAGAACAAATTAATGTTAGATAGTATTTATACTTGGGGCCAGTTTTACTAAACCGGGCAAATGAGCGCGAGAGCGCAATTCCAAAACCGCGCCGATGGGAGGGGAAATTTCTGCAGGTGATTTACTAACAACCGCGCAAATTAAAGAACACCGACGCAACATCTCATTTAAATATCGACCAACGCAATATACCAAGCGCAGTGCAAATTAGTGTAGTCGCAAATAAAGAATAAAGAAGCCACAGTACGTTGAAAAGAACCGGAGGCCAAAAAATGAAGGTTTGCTAGAAGTTTTGATAGAGCTGGTATTGCGTGACTCCTAGTTGAGGGTTTCAAGTCATCTTTTATTTCCTGAAGCAAAAAAAAAAAAAAAAAGCAAAAATACCTGTCAATGCCTTTTCAGCGCGTCTTTAGTAAAACTTGACAGTACAATTTTAACACCAAAAGATGGTTTGCACTGGCGAAAGCGGTTAGTAAAACTGGCCCTTAGTTGTAGTTATTTGCACCTCAGTGTGCAAATAGTCACTACAAGTCATAACCAAAAAAAGTGTTTTATTTTAACTAGCAAAACTAACATTTTAAACTAAACATTTCCCTCGTTATATATGACATCACATCTGAAATTTCTTTTGAAACACTGCTACAGCAGCACTCTTACCCTTTACCCGTGGAGTCTTTGCGGTTGAACGGCTGGTTTATGACACCCATGACCGGTTGGCCAGTGGACCGTAAGTAAACCCCAATCAGAACCAGAGCACATGGGAGACCGAATGGACAAAAGCCTTCATCCGGCTGTTCTTCCTCTTTGCCTTCGATGTACTGACTTGTTCCATCTATCAAAAGAAAATAGCTAAATACACATGTTGATAACCTGAATAATTCACACAACAGGAAAAGTCTCATAAGCATAACTGGTTGGTTTGTTCATTGTCCAGAAACAACAAATCTTTCTATTTTTAGGTTTCACAGCTCCCGTTTCAGTTTTCACATGAAAAATAACTGGTTCTGCAACTACTGGCACACAAAGACATACAACTGTACACTTATTATGTACAACCTCACATATATCAGCAAATATTTCCTCAACCCTCAATTCTTTGGTTTATTAAAGCTTTATGCTATATAGTTAATTACTGAATGTGGAATAATTATAAAATGTAATGTTGGTTATACGCTGTACAGCTTAATGTGTGTTTAATGAGTAAGCCCACAATGACCCTGCACACTTTACATTATCTGTGCTGATTTGATTGCTGCTGAGAACACAATCAAATTAGCCAAAATATTTCATAAGGATGTGTAGGATGTGAATGATGGGTCTTTTAGCCGAGTCACGATATGGCAAACACCAACATTTCCATGCCTTTTTTTTTTTTGTCGTCTGATCTTCGTGCTGAATGTAAAAAATGCAACAATACCAGTTAGGGTACACATGTATCTTCCTTTGAACTGAACATCTTACAAATGACACTCATCTTGTATATTTGTTTAGTAACCTAGTGTACAATAAACCTGGTACTGTGACCTATGAAATGTTGGCTCTACGAAAGATGCTCTTTATTTGGATTTTTTTATTTTTTTAAGTCTGCTGAACGAATAAAATGTAAAAGTAAATAAATTAGCCAAGTAAAAAGCTGGACAGAAAATAACAAATACATTACCGATGGGATCAATCCAGATGCCCACATCGGCTGGGCTGATTGACAGCTGCAGAGATTCAGCCGTCTTGTCTTTAATCTGAAGGTCCTGGTGGATCACCTTGGTCAGGAGGGACGCTGCGTTTTGATCACCATCCAGAACTTTAGCCAACAAAGCAGTTGTGTCCTCTTCCTGAGCGCATACTCTCACAGTAACACTCTCCCCTGAAAGAAATACAATCACAATCAACTCCAGTCAAATGGTGTTATTTATTTGATTAATACATTGCCTAGCTCTGAGTTTGAGTGTTCATGGCCATCAGAGATGCATAAACATACAATATGAGAACCAAAAGCATACCTGCAAACTCCAGACTGAAAAAAATATTCTGAAAATGTATGGAATGATAAACCACATATTTTTAAAAAAAAGAATGTACTGTGGTTAACCCTGCACACAAAGCAAGGCTTTGCTTTATTTTTTTCTTTATTAGGCATTGTAAAGAGGTAAGATGAAAAGAAAATGCCATCAAAACTTTTATGAAGACAGTCAGTTCTCTTCAGATAAACAACATTTATATAACCATCTCCCAAATAAAACCTCCTTGGATTTACACGAATCACATGAATGGCCTATTTCAATGTCAGAAGAACGAAGATTCCCTGGCATCTCATGAACACCCCCAAACAAACAGCATTTCAATCTCATGCCAAGTATTTCTTAGCTCCTCCAATATAATCATAAAATACTCCATAATGATAGCTACGACTTGGCTATTTATTATAATCATGCAACCATTTGCCTACCAGGTACCATAGCCACAACCTAACCACTGACTTTATCCCATCAAATTTTAAAATGCTTTGCATAACCCCAATTCAAATAATGACATATTCACCCCCTCGACCCAGGATAAAAACTGCTTGAACCCAAACTGACAGCATCTTTACTGTTCTCATTGTGTTTCATCTGAATCTGTCTGTTTCATTTCACACAATCACCCACCGCTGCTATAAACTGAGAAGCGCATCTCTAATCGGTGCTATGCTATTTGATAATTGGACGCATCAAGTGCTGTGGTCATGTAGTGACCTGTGGAAAGAAAAACTGATCAGAAAGCCATTTATTTGAATTTAATGTAAACAGGGTCTGTCACTGCAGTTGCAAAAGATTTTCTACACCTTGCATCCTAATGGAGAGTCCCACAGGGCTCTGTACTTGGCCCATCCTATGTTCTCTAAAACAGAATGCTTGGCTCCTTTAACAAATCATAGTTTCTTACACCACTGCTGCTTCAAGGACATAACGCACTTCACAGCTCAACATAACGCACTTCAACTATAATAAAATTATCTGAATATGCTTAAACTTTACACTGTTTTAGCGTTAACAATTTTATCTGATTTTACTTTTCCATGTTATCATCAAAAACAACATTTGCCATGCAAAGAAACATGTATTTATGTTGTCACATGATCTACAGCTTTCCATATTTCAGTGACGTTGAAAGTCAAATAACAAGTGCCACAAGAGTGGTGAAAATTTGAATACAATTGCATACTGAAATCCTATCAAATGCAGCACAGAATCAAAGCTGTTCTCAGGGTAACTTACCAAGTCCATTCTCAAACTTGTTTGACTCCTCTCCATGAATAAATCCAGTCAATTCTGGAAACTATAAAAGCAAGAATGGAATTTTTAGCCATCAAGACGACAACAGAAACAGACAAACTTGACTAAAATGAATTTTGATTTTAGTGAAAGCTTTATCTTTAAGAACCTGGGCACAAACATCATGGCGAATCATTTCCTGTATCAACACATCAGCAAGCGTCTTAAAGTCCTGGACAAATTTCTTGTTTTTGTCAGCTCCTGTCTTTTCTTGTACCAAAAGTTCAAAAAGCTGTGCTTCCTGTCGACAGACCCGTGCCACATTGGCGGCTTTTTCTGCCACGCTCAGGAGCAACCGCAGCAACTCTGCCATACCTGAGGCCTGTGAATCACACACAATAAATTAGCTTGGCTCAATATATTGGATAGGCAATGGTACAGTATTTCAGCACACTTAGGAACTAAACAGGTCAAGTGAAAATCGGGTCAAGCTGCAAAAATATTAGTAACCTAAAAAAAGACTCATTAACTTAAGTGGGACACAAACTTTGAGATCAAAGCACCATGATGAATGCCAGAAGAAAAATGTAATTAGACCGGTATATCTGCAAATCACAGCTTGATAATGAAATGCCTCAAAGAGGTCTGCATAAACACATTAGAGTCTTGAGTATCACGGTGATGTAAAGCAAAAAGCTTTGATACAAGTCATAACCCTGAAAACAAATGTGATGTGAAATAGTGAGTGTATTTGTATCAATGTACAAATGCATGCTGCTTGTTCAACTTTGGACTCAGATACAGTGAATGGTGCAAATATATGCAAATAGACACTCATGTACATCAATGGGCGTCCTCTACACAGTAAGATTACAGAGGGATAATGTCTACTTATATATATATATATATATATATTATACAATATAATATATTTTGATTATTTATTTTGCTAAGGATTATACAGCTTTGATGAATGTTACAAAGTTCACAATCTCTGACACCAAAAGACACACAAACACAAAATACATAAACATGTATACGTATACACCTACACCTACACCTACACCTACACCTACACCTACACCTACACCTACACCTACACCTACACGTAGACATAATCGTACACCTACACCTACACCTACACCTACACCTACACCTACACCTACACCTACACCTACACCTACACCTACACCTACACCTACACCTACACCTACACCTACACCTACACCTACACGTGGACAGAATCGAATGCTTTCCTTATTAGAAGACAGACCTCACAAGCAAAGGCAAGACATGATAATTACAGCTCATACCATTGAAATCAATCTGTAGTGGTTAGGTGTCCTTGAGTTGAAGCTGAGCGCTTCCTGTGTGTCACAGCTCTGCTACACCTACACCTACACCTACACCTACACCTACACGTGGACAGAATCGAATGCTTTCCTTATTAGAAGACAGACCTCACAAGCAAAGGCAAGACATGATAATTACAGCTCATACCATTGAAATCAATCTGTAGTGGTTAGGTGTCCTTGAGTTGAAGCTGAGCGCTTCCTGTGTGTCACAGCTCTGTACTGATCCTCTGTCTGAAAGCGCAAACACACTTCATCTCTGCTGCGTGACACCAGCGTATTTTAACGCAGATGTTTTAAGTAACAGAAACGCCTCGGAAATGAGAGCATTTCCCCCTCATTGCGTCAAAGTAATAGGCGGAGTTTGTTCATGAATACCGCCCTCTGCTGGAGTCTTCTTCTTCTTTTCTTTTTTAATGGTGGTTGGCAAACCCACTTAAAAGGTGCATTTCCGCCACCTACTGGACTGGAGTGTGGAGCATGACGAATATTGGTGACAGCATATATATATAAATATAAAAAAAACCTAATAAAAAAAAATTTCAAATAACCTTTAGTTTGACCAAAGGAGTATTACACAAGGATACAATTATTTTATATACTTCATTATGTGATCTTCAAATTCTATTTATTAAACCTATTGCTTTCAAATAATTAATAATTGCATTATAGACTTTATACTGTGCTGAAGCATACTCAAGTATTGTCTTAATTGTAATTCTTTCAATATTCAACAAACTTAATTCTTCTATTAATCGCATTCTTTCTCTTTCATATGCTTCACAATGTAATAGGATATGTTCCACAGTCTCTGGTATACCACAATTATTGCAATTACCTGATTCATGTTTACCAATAATAAATAATGATTGATTAAGAGCTGTGTGACCAATACGGAGTCTAGATATTATTGTGTCCTCCTTCCTACTTCCAAAGTTTTTCCTTCCATTTCCAACTTGTTTTTGAATGTTGTATAGATTCTTTACCTCCCCATCCCACATCTTTTGCCGTTTCCTAATCAGCCCCTCTGATTATTCCTTTCATTTCTGCTTTACTAAGTGATATATTTATATCTATATCGGTTTGTTTTAATGCCTTCTTGGCCATTTGATCAGCTTCCTCATTTCCCTCTATCCCAACATGTGCCGGTACCCATAAAAATGAAATACTTAATCTATATTGGTGAATTTTGAACATGCTTTGTAGGATATCATATAATATGTCTTGTCTAGATGTAGACTTGCCACTTAATAAACTTATTAAGACAGAATAAGAGTCTGAGCAAATAACTGTTCTTAATGGCTGTATTTCCTCGACCCAATTAAGAGCTATCAGAATGGCTATCATCTCTGCTGGAGTCAAACATGCATTACAGATAAAGTGAATGAAAGTCAAAACAAAAGGTTGGACATCAACTGCTCTCCACATACTTTTGCCTGACTTTAGGACATGACTGGTTTTAGATTGGCTACCTGGAGAAAAAAAAACTCTTATGAGTGATTTTTATATCAGATGGATATTTAATAAAGCAAGAGAATCTAACAAAATCAATGCGTGGCAAAATACTTAATAGTAATTGTAGTATATAGAATGTCTGCCTGAAGTGAAGACAGATCTGTATGAGGTTCTTAAGAAGCTGACCATAGACACCATGCTCAGTCATGACTGGGTGAAGCTTGAGCAACTGGCAAAGCCATTTCTGTGTAGAAAAACAATCCAAAAATGATGGTTTCAGTGTCTTTGAGACGATGACGAAGAAGGTTTGGTAAAAAGTCTTTAACTCTCTGTCACCTATCCTTACTGAAATGTCAGTGTCAATGTTGTGTTATGACCTAGAGTCAATATTTTTTATATCTAGTGTAGCTGTGTTGTTTCTTTTGTGTGTGTGTGTGTGTTTTCTTAGTGGGCTTTTCTTGAGATAATGCACTGGAGGTTATGATTGGATTTCTTGCTTTGTCATCAGTCAAGTCACCTTTATTTATATAGCGCTTTTAACAATACAGATTGTGTCAAAGCAGCTTTACAGTATTAAACAGGAAAATAATGTGTCGATAATGCAAAATGACAATAGTAAACACTCAACTTTCAGTTAAAGGCAGTTCATCATTGATTCAGTGATGTCATCGTCCAGCTCAGATTCATTTCAACTAGTATCTGTGCAATCAAGTCAACAATATTGCCAGAAATTAAGTGTCCCCGACTAAGCAAGCCAGAGGCGACAGCGGCAAGGAACCAAAACTCCATTGGTGACAGAAATGGAGAAAAAAACTTGGGAGAAACCAGACTCAGTTGGGGGGCCAGTTCATCTGGTTCCCGTGGTCTTGTGCCGATGAGCTCAAGTACTGAGGTGCTAAAACATTCAGGGCTTTAGAATTAAAATTAGCAAGATTTTAAAATATATATGATGTTTAATAGGGAGCCATTGCAGTGTTGACAGAACCGGACTAATATGCTCATACTTCCTGGTTCTAGTAAGAACTCTAGCTGCTGTATTTTGGACCAGCTGGAGTTTGTTTATTAAGCATGCAGAACAACCACCCGATAAAGCATTACAATAATCTAACCTTGAGGTCATGAATGAATGTTTCTGCATTTGACATTGAAAGCGTAGGTCGTAATTCAGATATATTTTTAAGATGGAAAAATGTGGTTTTACAAATGCTAGAAATGTGGCTTTCAAAGGAAAGATTGCTATCAAATAGCACACCTAGGTCCCTAACTGACAACGAAGAATTGACAGAGCAGCCATCAAGTGCTAGACATTATTCTAGTTTATCACATGCAGAGGTTTTTGGTCTGATAATTAACACCTGTTTTTTTTTCAGAATTTAGCAAATTAGTATTTATTAGATAATATTAGAATTAGTAGTCATCCATTTTTTTGTCAACTATGTATTCCATTAGTTTTGCAAATTGGTATGTTTGTCGAGCCGCAAAGAAATATAGAGCCAAGCGTAACATGTAAAGCATGAAAAGCAATGGCCCTAGTACTGAGCCTTGAGGTACTCCATACTGCACTTGTGATCGATATGATACCTCTTCATTCACGGCTATGAATTGATGGCAGTCAGATTAGTAAGATTTGATCCAAGCTAATGCACTTCCACTAATGCCAACAAAGTTTTCTAGTCTATTCAAAAGAATGTTGTGGTCAATAGTGTCAAATGTAGTGCTAAGATCTAGTAGCACTAATAGAGAGATACAACTACTATCGGATGATAAGAGCAGGTCATTTGTAACTCTAATGAGAGCGGTCTCAGTACTATGATACGGTCTAAATCCTGACTGGAAATCCTCACAGAAGATTCCATTTTTCTCTAAGAAGCAGAACCGGACTAATATGCTCATACTTCCTGGTTCTAGTAAGAACTCTAGCTGCTGTATTTTGGACCAGCTGGAGTTTGTTTATTAAGCATGCAGAACAACCACCCGATAAAGCATTACAATAATCTAACCTTGAGGTCATGAATGAATGTTTCTGCATTTGACATTGAAAGCGTAGGTCGTAATTCAGATATATTTTTAAGATGGAAAAATGTGGTTTTACAAATGCTAGAAATGTGGCTTTCAAAGGAAAGATTGCTATCAAATAGCACACCTAGGTCCCTAACTGACAACGAAGAATTGACAGAGCAGCCATCAAGTGCTAGACATTATTCTAGTTTATCACATGCAGAGGTTTTTGGTCTGATAATTAACACCTGTTTTTTTTTCAGAATTTAGCAAATTAGTATTTATTAGATAATATTAGAATTAGTAGTCATCCATTTTTTTGTCAACTATGTATTCCATTAGTTTTGCAAATTGGTATGTTTGTCGAGCCGCAAAGAAATATAGAGCCAAGCGTAACATGTAAAGCGTGAAAAGCAATGGCCCTAGTACTGAGCCTTGAGGTACTCCATACTGCACTTGTGATCGATATGATACCTCTTCATTCACGGCTATGAATTGATGGCAGTCAGATTAGTAAGATTTGATCCAAGCTAATGCACTTCCACTAATGCCAACAAAGTTTTCTAGTCTATTCAAAAGAATGTTGTGGTCAATAGTGTCAAATGTAGTGCTAAGATCTAGTAGCACTAATAGAGAGATACAACTACTATCGGATGATAAGAGCAGGTCATTTGTAACTCTAATGAGAGCGGTCTCAGTACTATGATGATATGGTCTAAATCCTGACTGGAAAACCTCACAGATTCCATTTTTCTCTAAGAAGGAACATAGTTGTGATGATATTACCTTTTCTAGTATCTTTGACAGAGAAGAGAGATTCGAGATCCATCTGTAATTAACTAATTCTTTAGGGTCAAGTTGTGTTTTTTTTATGAGAGGCTTAATAACAGCCAGTTTGAAGGTTTTTGGGACATATCCTGATGACAATGGCAATTTAATAATATTCAGAATCTATGTTCCTGGAGATCTACCTTCCTGCAGAGTTCAGTTCTGATCAAACACACCTGTCTGTAATTATCAAGTGCTCCTTCAGATCCTAATTAGTTGGTTCAGTTGTGTTTGATCAGGGTTGGAGGTGAACTCGGCAGGAAGGTAGATCTCCAGGAACATACTGTAGATTCTCTACTGAATATTATTCAGGGTTGGGCACCCCTGGTATAAGGACCAAATGTCCCCACAAGGATAGTAAAACCTGAACTTTTTGACATTGTGAAAAATATAGTAAATGATGTTTATCTGAAAGTGTAACAATGCAAACAGATTTTCTGTAAGGGGTAGGTTTAGGGTTAGGGGATTGAAAATATTGTTTGGTCAGTATAAAAGTAATAGAAGTCTATGGAAAGTCCACACAATTCACAGAAACAAAAGTGTGTAATTGACTTAATGAATTGCAATACTTATAGTAGCTATAATGCAAAAAGGAGAATTAGATTGAATGCTTCTAATTTACATAGTTTGCCACGCCCTGTCTAAAACACACAAGCACTCTATATTAATAAAGGAACACACATTTTACAGACCTTCATATTTAATTATATTTGATTACATGCATTTGCAATTAGTTTGTAAAAGGTGGTTATACAGATCTGGGCTGCGTTTTCGTTGCATTCACACAGTTTTGACCAGCAGGCGGTGTTTCGAGCTTTCGAGCGCCGTAAATCGTTTTGCGAAGCAATTGGTTTATTTGATTTAGTTTCGAAAAGCTTAGGTTTCTCCCATCACTCCATCACTAGATATTTAAAAATACCATACATTTACCCTTTCACAACAATTGCAGGCACGCGTTGTTATGCTCCGACGACATTTCCCGTCTAACCCGGAAACGCTTCAAACTCCACAGAAGTCTCCAGTTAGCTTATCCTGGTTTAGCCTTATCGCTTTATTTTGTTAATCAAATAAAGGAATAAAATATTAAGTTATATTTGAATTTGATCAGAGTCAGAGCGCAAAGATACTCATTCTAAAGGTAAAACCTGCATCGCCTGAATTCTCGATTTTAACGTATAACCTAAATATGTTGCGGTGGTGTCACGGTTGACAGTAATTGTCGCTATTAGAGCTGATAAAGCAATTAAATCGTAATAATATACATCTAATGTAGAATTACCCGATATATGAGTATAGTATTGCACTAGTTTTAACGCTGTAGCATCTGCACTGCACATGTATTAATAGTGTTTATTATTGTTTAGGTCTGTGTTCATACTAGCTCCTCTTTCTGCCTCCAGTGTTTTCTCAGTGTTAAACAGCTGATCAGGAGATCATGGAGAAAGGTAAGACAACATTATAATAGCAGAAGTTTTAATTTCAAAAAGTGTTTGGTAGCAGTTTTCACTCATCTACACTGTAGATGAACGGACAGTGTGTTTGGAATAGCTAATGGTTAGAGTTCTGATTGATGAGGTGTTGTGTTGGGTCAAGTTGTGTTTTTTTTATGAGAGGCTTAATAACAGTCAGTTTGAAGGTTTTTGGGACACATCCTGATGACAATGGCAATTTAATAATATTCAGAATCTATGTTCCTGGAGATCTACCTTCCTGCAGAGTTCAGTTCTGATCAAACACACCTGTCTGTAATTATCAAGTGCTCCTTCAGATCCTAATTAGTTGGTTCAGTTGTGTTTGATCAGGGTTGGAGGTGAACTCGGCAGGAAGGTAGATCTCCAGGAACATACTGTAGATTCTCTACTGAATATTATTCAGGGTTGGGCACCCCTGGTATAAGGACCAAATGTCCCCACAAGGATAGTAAAACCTGAACTTTTTGACATTGTGAAAAAGATAGTAAATGATGTTTATCTGAAAGTGTAACAATGCAAACAGATTTTCTGTAAGGGGTAGGTTTAGGGTTAGGGGATTGAAAATATTGTTTGGTCAGTATAAAAGTAATAGAAGTCTATGGAAAGTCCACACAATTCACAGAAACAAAAGTGTGTAATTGACTTAATGAATTGCAATACTTATAGTAGCTATAATGCAAAAAGGAGAATTAGATTGAATGCTTCTAATTTACATAGTTTGCCACGCCCTGTCTAAAACACACAAGCACTCTATATTAATAAAGGAACACACATTTTACAGACCTTCATATTTAATTATATTTGATTACATGCATTTGCAATTAGTTTGTAAAAGGTGGTTATACAGATCTGGGCTGCGTTTTCGTTGCATTCACACAGTTTTGACCAGCAGGCGGTGTTTCGAGCGCTTCGAAACCGTAAATCGTTTTGCGAAGCAATTGGTTTATTTGATTTAGTTTCGAAAAGCTTAGGTTTCTCCCATCACTAGAGTTTAGGATATTTAAAAATACCATACATTTACCCTTTCACAACAATTGCAGGCACGCGTTGTTATGCTCCGACGACATTTCCCGTCTAACCCGGAAACGCTTCAAACTCCACAGAAGTCTCCAGTTAGCTTATCCTGGTTTAGCCTTATCGCTTTATTTTGTTAATCAAATAAAGGAATAAAATATTAAGTTATATTTGAATTTGATCAGAGTCAGAGCGCAAAGATACTCATTCTAAAGGTAAAACCTGCATCGCCTGAATTCTCGATTTTAACGTATAACCTAAATATGTTGCGGTGGTGTCACGGTTGACAGTAATTGTCGCTATTAGAGCTGATAAAGCAATTAAATCGTAATAATATACATCTAATGTAGAATTACCCGATATATGAGTATAGTATTGCACTAGTTTTAACGCTGTAGCATCTGCACTGCACATGTATTAATAGTGTTTATTATTGTTTAGGTCTGTGTTCATACTAGCTCCTCTTTCTGCCTCCAGTGTTTTCTCAGTGTTAAACAGCTGATCAGGAGATCATGGAGAAAGGTAAGACAACATTATAATAGCAGAAGTTTTAATTTCAAAAAGTGTTTGGTAGCAGTTTTCACTCATCTACACTGTAGATGAACGGACAGTGTGTTTGGAATAGCTAATGGTTAGAGTTCTGATTGATGAGGTGTTGTGTTGTGCTGCAGATGTGAAGACAGGCATCCCCTCTGGCGTGGCTGCAGAAGCGGCGGCTGGACCTCTGGTGTCACAGAGCCGATCCGAGGACGAGGAGTCCACTGCTGTAAAGAGGACAGCCGCTCAGGCCTTCAGCGGAGCCGGGATGATTCCCAAACGCAGAAGCTCCTCCAGGTGAAGAGGAGTCATCCGTTACCATAGCAGTTCACTGTGGTAATGTACGTATGTCTAAAAGGTGTCAACTCATTACATTTTAGATCAATAAAGAGAAAGAAGTTTGATGATGAACTGGTTGAGAGCAGCCTTGCGAAATCTACCAGTCGGGTCAAAGGTCAGCCAGTCATCGAGCCAATCAGATGCCCTGGGAATGACCTTGCATCCAGTGACAAGAAGAAGGTAATGAATGTTATTGGATTTTATTTCACAAATCTCTGGGTTATTTGATTGTGGTGAATCTTGCCTATTATTTTCTGGCCAAGAACCACTATGATAGACCACTGTAAATGTGTGTGTGTGTGTGAGAGAGAGAGAGAGAGAGGAGAATTATAATATACCTACCTGTCAATAGTTTAAAATATTTGAGATTTAGGTTTTCGTTTGTAATTTATTGCTGTGATCAAAGCTGAATTTTCAGCATCATTTCTCCAGTCTTCAGTGTCTCGTGATCCTTCAGAAATCATTCTTAATATGCTGATTTGCTGCTCCTCAAGAAACAGTTGAAAACAGTTTTTGCTCTGATACACTATCATTTAAAAGTTTACACTATCATTTAAAATTCCACAAGGGAGCATTAAAAGTGACAGTAAAGACATTTATAATGTCACAGCAGAAGATTTGTATTTCAGTTCAATTCTGTTCATTTAGAGTTTTCTTCATTTAAGGAACCTGAAAAAAATAGCATGGTTATTTTTAACCATTTTCAATATTGAAAATAAAGAGAACCATTGTTAATAATTCAGGACAAATAATAAAAAATCATTTAAAAAGCTGAGCTTCAAATCAGCATATTAGAATGATTTCTGAAGGACTGTGTGGAAATTCAGTTTTGCCATCACAGGAATGCATTTGAAAATATATTCAAATAGGTAACAGTTCTAAATTGTAATGATATTTCAAAATACTACTATTTTTACTGTATTTTCAACCAAATAAATGCAGCCTCGATGAGCATTTGAGACTTCTTTCAAAAGCAAAATCAAATTTTAAACAGCAAATATTAAGCAACAAATTTTCTGCATAGCTGAAATAAGACCTTGCGCTTTTAATATAATAGAATCATTTTAGCTCGTATATATTTCGTTTCATTTCTTTTCTATACTTGCGTATGTGCAATACAGTCATTACATGTTTTATATACAACGATGGTGTTTTTCTGTGTTTGTTTTTCTGTCTTTTAAAGTAAACATGCATGGTGCTAGTAGATTTGATTTACTGATATGTAACATCTGTATTTTAAGTGTGACATGAAACATTCTTTACCTTTCAGTTGATCTGCTACTCCATAATTTGTCTCTGAACTGTAGGGTTTAAAGTCTGGCAGCTCTCTTACACCTCCTCTTAGCATGCTGATGGCGCCTTCATCGATGACCAAACGAATGAAGAGAAACAAGCAGCCGTTACAGATCACCAAAGACCTGGGCCGCTGGAAACCCACTGATGACCTGCTGCTCATCAATGCCGTTTTACAGGTCAGCTGTCAGATTTTAGGAGCTTAATAGTTTAGAGACGTTCTGCTGAGATGAGTTGAACTGACGTAGATGTACAGTTGAGGTCAAAAGTTTACATCCCCCTTGCAGAATCTGCAAAACGTTAATTATTTTACCAAAATAAGAGGGATCATACAAAATGCATGTTATTGTTTATTTAGTACTGACCTGAATAAGATGTTTCCATATAGTCCACAATAAAAAATAATAGTTGAATTTATAAAAATGATCCCGTTCAAAAGTTTACATACACTTGATTCTTAATACTGTGTTGTTACCTGAATAATTCACAGTTGTGTTTTTTTGTTTAGTGATAGTTGTTCATGAGTCCCTTGTTTGTCCTTGGACTCATATGCAACTATTACAGAAAGTTCAAACACTCACTGATGCTTCAGAAGGAAAAAACATGCATTAAGAAGGGGGGGAGGGGGAGGTTGAAAACTTTTTGAATTTGAAAATCAGGGTAAATTTAACTTATTTTGTCTTCTGGGAAACATGTAAGTATCTTCTGTAGCTTCTGAAGGGCAGTACTAAATGAAAAAATATGATATTTAGGCGAAATAAGAAAAATTTACACATCTTCATTCTGTTCAAAAGTAGTTTTTTTTTGTTTGTTGTTTTTCCGGCTCGTAATGCATCGTTTTCCCTCAACTGTAATTTGTGTTCAGACCACAGATCTTACATCCGTTCACCTGGGAGTGAAATTCAGCTGTCGCTTCACGCTGCGGGAGATTCAGGAGCGCTGGTACGCTCTGCTGTATGACCCTGTCATATCAAAGTGAGTTTCTGACCAAATCATTCTTCTCATATAGTTATAGTTCCTGTTTTAATCTGGTAGAAAAGTGAAATGAAAAAAAAAATTGCCATCACCCTCATGTCATTCCGAACCCCAAAGACTTATTGCTTCCCCAGAACACAAGGATAACAGCCATGTTCATTTCCTAATAGCGTCATAAAAGTTATACCTCTTGACCTATTCATTCATTCTGTTCATGGCAATTGAACACCAGGGACAATATATCAACTGATATTTGGCTTTTTATTTTTATTTTTTTTATTTATTTTTTTTATGACTGTATCCACCAACACGTCAGGTAGTGTTGGAAGCTAGAATATTAGTTTGATGCCGATAATCTACCTCTTAATTAGTTACCTCTCTTGAACGGTTCTACCTAATTCTAAAAAGGCAAACGCTTGAATAATTGATCATGTATAATTTTCAATTATGCTCCTACAGTCTGCACATGAGCAATTATTTAAAGGGGTCATATGATGCACCGCCGTTCTCGACCCCGCCAACCCAGCTCACTCTAGTCCGGCCTCAGCTCACTCTAGTCCGGCCTCAGCTCACTCTAGCCTGGCCTCCGCTCACTCTAGCCCGGCCTCCGCTCACTCTAGCCCGGCCTCCGCTCACTCTAGCCCGGCCTCCGCTCACTCTAGCCCGGCCTCCGCTCACTCTAGCCCGGCCTCCGCTCACTCTAGCCCGGCCTCCGCTCACTCTAGCCGGGCCTCTGCGCACGCTACCGATGAGCTTTGTAAAAATCGACGCGTTTCAAAAAGGCGGGGTATAGAGGAGAAACAATAATGTACGGTATGTGGAAAATAATGTGTTTTTTTTACTTTAAACCGCATAAACACATTTCATTACACCAAATACACAATTTTTAGCAGCATCATATGACCCCTTTAAGCAAGTCTTAGAATACCTTAATCTAATAAAATGAATTCCATGAACCTCAAACTCTTAGTTACAGTTTTTTTCTTAATCATGTTTTGTGAATTTGTTTTATTATGGTAGGATTCTAGGAGAAGGAGAAGTTGATATCTGAAATGTAAGTCTATGTGTATTGATGCTTTTAAATGGATTCCTATTTAAATGCAAAGCTTCTCAGATTTTCTTCTCTGGAAGGGTTTGGGATGACATGAGGGTTAGTAAAAAATGAGGGAGTTTTTGCTTTTTAGTTTACTCATCCGATGTGTTTCTAGTGCAACCTCTGCCTAAAGGAGAGCAAGTGCTGAACTTCTCTGATGCAGAGCAGGTGGTTGATGATGCCAAACTCAAGTAAGTAAACCGCAGCTACACCATCATGTGTGTATGAGTTCATTAACAAATAATACTTCACAATAAGACTTTGTCCTGCAGTGTGACTAATGAACTTTTTAAAATATATATATTTTATTTACCTATATCGGTTTTTATGCAACAACAAATTAAATGCAAACACGTAAATTCTGTTAAGTTTAGCTTCTGTGCTATAATGTAACCTATGTGTTACTGTAAACGACAAATGAACTTTTAAAAGTGAATTCAAGTTTAATATTTTTAGTCATGCTGCAGCACACTGTTCGAAATGTCACTCATTATGTGTAGATGCACATTAGAAAATGGTTTATTGTGAGAGAGCTTGTTTTCATGCATATATGTGACCCTGGAGCACAAAACCAGTCTTAAGTCGCTGGGGTATATTTGTAGCAATAGCCAAAAATACATTGAACGGGTCAAAATGATCGATCTTTCTTTTATGCCAAAAATCATTAGGGTATTAAGTAAAGATCATGTTTCCATGAAGATATTTTGTAAATTTCCTACCGTAAATATATAAATATAGGACTTCATTTGGGCAACTTTAAAGGCAATTTTCTAAATATTTAGATTTTTTTTTTGCACCCTCAGATTCCAGATTTTCAAATATTTGCATCTCGGCCAAATATTGTCCTAACAAACCATACATCAACGGAAAGCTTATTTATTCAGCTTTCAGATGATGTATAAATCTCCGTTTTGAAAAATTGCACTTTGTCCTGCAGTGTGACTAATGAACTTTTTAAAATATATATATTTTATTTACCTATATCGGTTTTTATGCAACAACAAATTAAATGCAAACACGTAAATTCTGTTAAGTTTAGCTTCTGTGCTATAATGTAACCTATGTGTTACTTTAAACGACAAATGAACTTTTAAAAGTGAATTCAAGTTTAATATTTTTAGTCATGCTGCAGCACACTGTTCGAAATGTCACTCATTATGTGTAGATGCACATTAGAAAATGGTTTATTGTGAGAGAGCTTGTTTTCATGCATATGTGACCCTGGAGCACAAAACCAGTCTTAAGTCGCTGGGG
>NW_015505993.1:43189-76942 GCF_001515645.1 Sinocyclocheilus grahami
CGTTTTGAAAAATTGACCCTTATGACTTGGTTTTGTGGTCCAGGGTCACATATGCATATTAGTGGTGTATTCTTAACTCATCTGAATGTGTACTTGTGTTGTCGTCAGTAAGCAGTACACAATTTGTGCATTAAAATCTTGTAATGCACACCAAGCCAGATTATCCTCTATTATTTTTTTTTTCTTCAGATTTTTCCACTGGTCTTTGGATTATTGCAGAAAATAAGCTCTGTGACCAACAAAATGCATGATTCTTACACGTTTTGTTCATCAGAAAAAAAAAACCCAACAACAATCTGAAACAATCAAAAACACTGACTTCAGGATGATGGAACAAGAAGCTCTAAAATATTGTTGTATAAAACATTAAAATCTTGTAATGCACACCAAGCCAGATTATCCTCTATTATTATTTTTTTCTTCAGATTTTTCCACTGGTCTTTGGATTATTGCAGAAAATAAGCTCTGTGACCAACAAAATGCATGATTCTTACACGTTTTGTTCATCAGAAAAAAAAACCCCAACAACAATCTGAAACAATCAAAAACACTGACTTCAGGATGATGGAACAAGAAGCTCTAAAATATTGTTTTTAGGTTACAGGCCTACAAAAATACGTGATTGCTGCAGCACTCTATATTCATAATGTGTTTCCTCATTAGCCCCCCTTGCAGCCTTTTTTGACAATTATGTATGACACTGACTTTCTGGTTCTGATCATTTATCCTGTTCATCAGGGACAGCAGAGATGAAGTCTTAGAGCACGGTGAGTTATTTCATACAGCCTCTTGTTGTTTTAAATGTGCATAAATATGTTTCAGTACTTTTTTCCTGTGTCGGTCTATGAAATGTTACTGCATTTCTCGTAGAGCTGATGATTGCAGATAGACATCAGAAGCGTGAGATCAGACAGCTGGAGCAGGAGCTTCCTCGCTGGCAGGTGTTAGTGGACAGCATCACAGGTCAGATTTATTCCACTGGCTTTTTGTATAGTTATCAGAAGAATGTGATTGCGGAGTCTGATTGTGTGATATGATTACTTCAGGCATGAATTCACCAGACTTTGATAATCAGACTCTGGCAGCTTTACGTGGACGAATGGTCCGATATCTGATGAGATCTAGAGAGGTCAGTGAGCATTTAATGTCATGCATGCGCAGGAGTTGAATCTGGCAGTATGATGCTGGAGTCCCTCACTGTATTTACTCAAACCACAAATACATTGGCTTGGGAAATGTTACTAACCATTACCAATACATGCCAACTGTTTAAAGAACTGTTTTTTTTTAATCTTTTGGGGAAAAGGACAAACCACATATATACAGTGGCGCCAAAACATATTTACTAACATACTACATACAATTGCAATTGTAAAAAATGTCTGAAAGTGGATATTGGAGAACAAAATATTGGCTGCACTTCATTTTACAGTTTGTGCCCTTACAGTGTACTTACCCAAGAATGTAATGCATAATAGAAGTGCATGGACTCAACATGGGTTCTGGTTTAGTATCTAGTTATTACCCAGGAATTGTGATTAATATAGTAAAGTACATAGTGTGAAAATACAGAGTAAATAAAACAGACTGTAAAATAAAGTGCTAACAAAATATCTTGTGCTTCCGCTGTACACGCTTTTCTCAGAACCAAACCATGATCTATCTGTTGTTTTAATAAGCAGCTGACTTTTTTTGTGAAATGCGTTTGTGCTATTTAAAAAAAAAAAAAACTTGCTTGAATATTTAGTTATTTAACACAATATGAGGCACAGTTGTTTTAAAGGAAGAGTTCACCCACAGTTGACCGATAACAAACTTTTGAACTGTTTCAGGGACTGTAAAATAAAGTGCTAACAAAATATCTTGTGCTTCCGCTGTACACGCTTTTCTCAGAACCAAACCATGATCTATCTGTTGTTTTAATAAGCAGCTGACTTTTTTTGTGAAATGCTTCACTTGAAATGCGTTTGTGCTATTAAAAAAAAAAAAAAAACTTGCTTGAATATTTAGTTATTTAACACAATATGAGGCACAGTTGTTTTAAAGGAAGAGTTCACCCACAGTTGACCGATAACAAACTTTTGAACTGTTTCAGATCACACTAGGACGTGCTACTAAAGACAAGCAGATAGATGTAGATCTGTCTTTGGAGGGACCTGCATGGAAGATCTCCAGAAAGCAAGGTCAGACGGTTGAACGGCATTATTCATGATGATGCTGTGTGATCAGTCCTGCCCCTTGATGCTAAGTTCAGCTTTGCATCACTAAATTTTATTACAGCATAACCCTTCTTTACTTTTTAAAAGAGAAGGCATTTTGTGATTTACTGCGTGACTTGGGGATTTTGAGCTATCTTCAGCATCCGTTAAACAGTGCACTTTCTTCTACCATCCGAATGTGTATTTTATTACAGCATCCAATTTATGCTTACTGCCGTTACATCAAAGATTTCTATTTACAATAGAGATCAGCTCAAATGTCACCTGAATCCACTGCTTCAAACAAATCGTCCACCCGCACCTATGATTTTCCCTGATATAGATATCCGCACCCGAACGCCACATTAATTATTCTAATGCTTTGTTTTAAGCATGATGATATGGTCAGTGGATCGTTCATTTTTAACAGCAGATTCAGTGACATTAGAGCTAATCTGCACATCTCTGATAGTAAAATAATACGTTGATCGTTAGCTGCTTTTAAATGAACATTTCAAATGTTTGTCTTTGGCCAGATTAGCCTACATTTTCTTAATAAAATAAGCTCAGGCTTTACTCCATTCAGGCTTTATTGGCAATATCGCTGTTTCTGTCACTGCAGCACACAACGTCTACTGCACTGTATTTAGCTGTACTTAATCTTTTATTTTTTTGCCTATCCAGTTAAACTCACTGGATGTGGCGCTGCTCATACAAAATATTGCCGTTCACACAGAACGCATATCTGTCTATCACCGTTAAACTCGCGTCTCGCACAAGAGAGCCGCATGTTTAGAAAGCCATGTAAAATTAATGTAAGTTCAACTTTTAAAAAACATGTCTCGAGACTTTATGCCGATTTTTCTGCATCCCACTGCATCTCATGTTTTAAATGAAAAAAGTGCTCTTTGTTTGTGGTCCTTTGTATTAAACTATACATACATGCATGATGCTCTTTTGTTTCTAATTGTTTAAGCAACATAATTAATTACATATGGTTTACAAACATTATTTTAAACATAAAGCACTTTTTTCAAAAATAGTCGTAATATTTTGCTCGATATTTGCCCTCTTGTGCCCTCAGGAGAGAAGCCAAAAGCTTTTTCTCCCTAACAGAAATTATGCCTTTTAAAGGCACAATATGTAATTTTCGCCGCTAGAGGGTGCATATTCAAAATAAACAAATAGACAAAGGTGTAGTTTGATGTCGCCGTGATTGAGTGTGGAATCATGGGAGTTGTCGTCTTTATCCCCACAGCCGATGCAATCCGACGGGACTCGGGCAGAAATCACGAGTTAATGATTTATTAATGTAGTAGAATGAAGCAGGGTGAGGCTGAAAGCCGTCGAAGTGAAACGAGGCCGCTGAATGAGCGCGACAGACGGCTTGAAAGAAGCGGAGCTTTTATTATGCCACAGTCGAGCGCTTCCGTTGCTTCCGGTCGTGCGTATGTGGGGTAAAGCAGCGCTATTTTATCATACTAGATACATTTGAAAGTTCTGTTATAATGCTACTCTGTGCGGTCGTCACCGGTCTATTAAAACGCACAACATATTAAAGCGTCTTTGGTGTTTCCATGTTTTCTACAAAACAAAAAACGGAAATCGAGGGGTTATGATGTCATTGGCAGGCGACACAATGACACTATAGACACGCTCCGTGCCACTAGTTAAAATTGCTTATTTCTCTGGATTTAAACATTCTTCGAAACATTTGGGATAATGTAAGTACACAAGTCAGCAAAATATATAACACTGTTCTAGTGGTTTTTGGATATTTTAATAAAAAAATCTTACATATTGTGCCTTTAAATTTTAATATAATTCGAATATTGATAATATTTTAGTACAAAATTCAAATTTAGGTTTTCAGCCATTTTGACAGCTCTACTTAGCTCCGATGTTTATTAGTGTTTGGGCCACTTGGAGGAATCCTTTGCCAGAGACAGCATCGAAGGGGTATACATCTAGGCAGCACAGGTCCACACATGCATCCACGATACTAGATTTATCTTCTAGTGGTATTTTTTGCTGTCCCGATGGACGTGAGAACTTAAGGTGCTTGTCTGACTTGACTGGCGTTTCGCTTTCATGATGGACCATATTCGAGGAATCAGTCATATACTGTACATACAGCGCTTCACAGCGGTTGCATACTACATACCCAGCACTTGATTCATCCACGCTAACCATTTGCTAAAACGCTCCCACACGGTACATTTCTTTCTTTCCTTCCTTTTGTTTTGTTTTTAATTCTCCCTTTTTAATTTTCTCTCAGATCTGTTTCGCCTCCATTTATATGCTTTAAGAAAAGAACCCCCCTCCTCCCGCGACACACATATTTTTATAAATGAGAGACTGAAAAATAAGTGCCTGCGTGATGAAAAAATGCATTTAAAACACGTTCATATTTTAGAGAATGTAGTTAATATTTGCATCATTAATCAAATCTTGGGTGTATAATCTTCTACACCCGTGACCCACCTGCAATGAATCAGAATGCATTTTTTTTTAGTTGTACAAGCTAACTAGTTGTTACTGGGCCACTAGTAAGTACGGTGCATGACTGATGCAACACTGCACCGCTCTATGGATTTTAATTTAAACATTTGATGCTTTGAAGTATCACCAGGACTTTTGAATGGCATTGTGTAAACGGGTTGCAATTTTAAAGTAATGAAATAATGTTGGTTTTCTAACTCCCAGGGATCATTAAACTGAAAAATAATGGAGATTTCTTCATCGCTAATGAAGGCCGAAGACCCATTTACATTGATGGTCGACCAGTTTTGTCTGGAAACAAGTGGAAACTCAACAACAACTCTGTGATGGAGGTATGGACACGCTTACATTTGAGACACAAAATCACCGTTTGGAAAAATGACAGCTGTCAAAAAAGAATGATTTACACTGCACATTTTGTATAAATAAATAAATTTTGTATGTCTAAATCTTATCAATATATAATATTTATGAAAATT
Organism: Sinocyclocheilus grahami; assembly: GCF_001515645.1. Taxonomy (NCBI): domain Eukaryota; kingdom Metazoa; phylum Chordata; class Actinopteri; order Cypriniformes; family Cyprinidae; genus Sinocyclocheilus; species Sinocyclocheilus grahami. The sequence goes on from NW_015505993.1 coordinate 48,369, forward strand.
ACGACCATTTTAAGATTTTTTTCAAGACCATTAATTGCATGAAAAATACATAAATTGTTCTTCCAAAAAAATGTAAGCATTGAAATGAAATTCTATTCACACACTAGTTTTAAGCTAGTTTTAAGGAATGCAATATGTATTTGTTTTACGTAATGCCCCGCTCTAAGAGCTATAACTGCTCTTTGTGTGAAATCTGTCTTTTTTTTTTTATATCTGTCATGACTCTCCATGAAAAATCATGGAAATTCATTTGTCAAAGGGGGTAGGAATACTGGAATTTATTTATTGCCCCGGATTCGTTTTTGTATACAGTATAGAATATTTATAGTATCAACGCCTAAATATCAGACAACGGTTTCTATCACGTTCTCCTCTATGTACACACAGTGTATCAGCTACTATTATTATCAATCACCATAAAAAAGTATTATAAGGGATTCCGTTAAAGCTCCGTTTTTATTGTGGAGGCCATTAATATAATTTTGCAACTGAATCACATCCAGATTTTTCAACAGCAAAATGTTTGCAAAAATAATGACAAGTCAGAGTCATGTGTTCAGTCCCTTAAAAATGAATTTCTAGCTCTTGGTTTCGGTTAGACCACAGGTGTCAACTTTGAGGCCAAATGTTGCCCGTGGGTTCATTTCGGAAGCCTAGAAATGAAAAGTCTCAGTTAGTGCTTTCCTTGTGAATATGAACCCGAATAAAGCACACATTTGCAAATAAAGCACCGTTTCCATCCAACAAGTCAAAGAGAACAAAATCATCATTTCCTGAAAAACTGGCACTAAATATCACTAAGAAAATTAGGAGAAGCCACTGAATATAATAATTTTCATATACAAACCCGATTCCAAAAAAGTTGGGACACTGTACAAATTGTGAATAAAAACAGAATGCAATGATGTGGAAGTTTCAAATTTCAATATTTTATTCACAATAGAATATAGATAACAAATTACTTGCGCCTCAGAGCGAGCAGACGAAGCACAGTAAATGCGGTCAGTGCTTTCGGAGGTGGATGCCTGCTGTTTGGGAACGCAGTCGTGTAAGACAATTAAACAGAAATACTTTGATGACAGACTTTGGCTTAAGCATTTCAGAATGACCAAAACAACATTTGAGCTGCTGTGCAAAAAGGTCAGTCCCATGGTTAGTAAAGTTGCGTCATCCCATCGCGCAGAGTCGCATGACTTTTTTGATACACATCAAGGAATTCGCATTATTCGCATGAACTCTTTCGCACAAGTCAAAGACCACCTCAAGCGAGTGTAAAAACGTTTTTGCGAGTTATGGCATTATATTTGGTATTTTCATCACTTGTTTCTGATGTGATGCTTCAAAATGTGCATAAAAACAGGGTGAAGGAAACATAGCTATTGTGCCGGTACCAAATCCAGTCGCTACCAAGGTTATTATAGTTTTGGGTATAGTTTTGATTTATTTAGTTTTCTATATCAAATGATTTTGTTTAGTTTCATTAAAATAACACTGCTGCAGGGAGGCTGGTATTGTTTCATTTTTGTAAAATGTTCATCACACTCATTGCGAAACTAACATACTGAAAATAGCTGTTTTGTGGACCAGTGTGTCATTACATAGTTTTTATAATAAGTCACAATGAACTAAATTTACTGTATTACATAAAATGTCAGAATGTTGTGCCTTAATTCTAATAATGTTATTGCATATAACATGCTCAGAAGTTGTTTGCACAGTGATTCTCTAGAAAGAATGAAAAGCTGGTCAATAACGCATGTGTGCTTGTTTTGTCCAGATTGCAGGTCTTCGCTTTGTGTTCCTGATCAATCAAGAGTTGATTTCTCTCATTAAAGCCGAAGCTGCCAAGATGAACCAGCAGTGATGCTGAAGTCACCAGTTCACGAGCTGTCAAACACCATTCAGAGCTGTACTGTCCTGTCTATACCTCTGAGTAGAGTCATATACAGGAGAACTTTCAGCTCAAGATTATAGTGGCTCTCATAGCAACAACTGAGCCGGGATCTGGAGGAAAAAATCATTTGGAGAGGAATTGGAGATTTATATTCCTGTTATTTAAGGCACATTTGGACAGAAAGAACTGAATGTTTGAGAGTGTCTGTGTGTGTGTGATTTGTAGATTTGCTTTTCTTTTTTTTTTGTATACTGTTACTGTTTTGTTGACTTGTAGATTTTTTGTTTGTTTATACTTAAAACACAGTAACCTTGTATTGTCTCATCAAAGACGGTTTGCTAATATTCTGCCATGACAGAAATAGTGTAAATATATTCATAAAGACTGATTAAAACTGAAAGGTGTTTCAATGATGTATCTGTGTATTGTAATGCAGTGTGTGGTGTTGTATGTTTGTCATTGACTTTAGCAACCACTAAAGATTTTAGAGTCAGAGTGGCAAACTTTGCATGCATCACTTTGGCCCTTGACATGAACTAATGTTGCAAACCCAGAGTGGATACAAGTAACTGACAATGCATAAAAATACATTTAAAGTAAAGCTTCAGATCTAATTATAATGCACAATTACTAACGACACTACAGTTCAACATTTTGGAATATTAGAAAGTTTTTTTTTTATGTTTTGTTGAAGGTGCCATAGAATGGAAAACTGTATTTACCTTGGCGTAGTTGAATAAAACCAGTTCTGTACATGGAACTGACATACAGTGAGCCTCGAACACCATTGTTTCCTCCCTATGTAAATCTCGTGCATGCAAAAGACCACTGAAAAATAGGCGAATCCGAACATAACACCGACTGTGACGTTATAGTCGGGATCAGAGCCATGGAAAGAGAGAGTTGCGTCAACGGAAGTAGAAAACGTTCGATCGTCACGTGATTCACGTAGACCTCAAATAGTTCCCGGAAGTTCATAGCGGGCAATTGAAATACATTGAGTTGGAGAGACAGAACTGTGATTTTTGGTAATTAGTAGACAATAAAATAATTTATTTACATTATTTATAAAATAATGTATACGTAGTATATATATATATATATATAGATGTAGTTATATTAGTGTTGTTTTTAAAAGATAAAATCCTCTAATATTTGAGGATTAATATGGTCAGCTATCCGTACCTGCCTTGTTAACATATTTTTTCAGATCTAATTATAATGCACAATTACTAACGACACTACAGTTCAACATTTTGGAATATTAGAAAGTTTTTTTTTTAATGTTTTGTTGAAGGTGCCATAGAATGGAAAACTGTATTTACCTTGGCGTAGTTGAATAAAACCAGTTCTGTACATGGAACTGACATACAGTGAGCCTCGAACACCATTGTTTCCTCCCTATGTAAATCTCGTGCATGCAAAAGACCACTGAAAAATAGGCGAATCCGAACATAACACCGACTGTGACGTTATAGTCGGGATCAGAGCCATGGAAAGAGAGAGTTGCGTCAACGGAAGTAGAAAACGTTCGATCGTCACGTGATTCACGTAGACCTCAAATAGTTCCCGGAAGTCTTTAGTTACCATGGTGTTTGCTATATAAACGACATAGTTGTCTTCTGCCAATGTAACTTCAGCCTCTCTATATAAATATAATTATGTGTGTGTGTTCTTACAACTTGCTTGTTAGTCAAGTTCAATCACAAATATACCTGTTCATTGTCGTTTTACTAATCTCATGGTAAATGTTAAGTTTGTTGTCTTAGAAAATTCATTCCAAATAAATGGAAGATATTTTATTAAGTGAAAACTAATCTTGTTCAATGTTTTTGATTCTTGTGCACCCCTCGGTTATTAATATATAAAAATATATTTGTAGTATATCCCAATTTAAAACAACTTAAAACATTTGTACACATTTAATCATATATGTTATGTATGTTGACTTTTGTTATGCGCTTATTTACAGCAATCGATTTATACATTTATAATAAACCATAAAGCACGTTGTCCTTGAACAGAAACCGCTATAGTTTGCTGTGCTGCATTATGAGTGCTCGTCACTCACAGAAAGGAGTGTGAATGTATGGTCTCCCTACTGATCTGGAGAGGAGAAAAAAATGATGCATTAAGTTTTGGTTCAATTCACATTTATTTCATCCTTTGCAATATATCTAAGTATATTTAATAACTCCCCACCAGCAAAATCACTTTTAAATTACACAACGATGGATGAAACTGCATGAAGAGAATGAATAACATCCAGTAAATCTACTAATTAAGTGAGGAATAATCTAATAATCATCTGTTTTAATGCACAGGGTAATTTGATTAGCCGTGCTGATAGTATACTATTTTGTTCTATAAATGTCATACCTTTCAAAAGTTCATCACAGCGGTCTCTTCTGCTGCATCTCCACGGCGCTGATAGTATGAGCGCTAACATCCGGGAACTATTGAGCGGCTCCACGATCCGCCATTGCTGTAAAAAACTGCTCCATTGCAGTGAACGGAGTTGTCACAACTCTCTCTCTCTCTACAGCTCTGGTCGGGATCACTGATAGTTACGCCCCCAATATTTGCATATACCCGCCCATGTTATATGCTAGCCGTTTCAATGCCCTGCATATTAATAGCGACCCCCTAATGCCCGCATTTTATATACAGTATAATTACCCAACGATATAACTGCCAGAGAAAGTATTGAAATATATATTTTTCTTCCTGCTGGGCGAGCTACTGAAATGAGCCGCACTGTGAAACAGCCAATCAGAGCAGAGCTCAACATTATTATTCATGACCCTTCCAAATAAGGTAAAAACAGACCTTTTCATTTTAGGGACAAATCTTAGGGTTGTAAATGGACATGCAAAACCCTTTCTGGAGATTTTTTGCCCTTAAGCCACATACAATTTAAAATATTGTATCAATGCATTCTATGGCACCTTTAAGAAGTCACAATAGCTGCATTAATTTGGCGAATAATTTATTAATACAGTTATACTGAATTTTATTACAATTTAAAATAATTTTCTATTTGAACACGTGACACTGAGGACTGGGGTAATGACTAATGAAAATTCAGCTTCGCATCACAGAAAGAAGTGATATTTCTTTGAAAATATATTCAAATATTAAGTGAAATTGCAATAATATGCTTTTACTGTATTTTATGTATCAAATAATTGCAGCTTTGGTGAGAATAAAAAACGGTTGACCTGCAGTACCTTGAACATTCGACTATGAAATGTTCCAGAAAAAGAAAATGACAAATGTGTGATACTAAAATGAGCTGAATTATTATTATTATTATTGTTTTTTTTTTTTTTTTTGAAGAAGAAGATAGCCGTGTTTGCATTGCTGCAAGTTAGTCTGTTAGTTTTCGGTCAAATGATTTACAAAAGCAGAAGAAAGTCCAACAAAGGACACCCCGCTGACAGCAGCAGGTAGAGCCGACTGAGCACTTTATTATATAAATATAATCGGAGAATCTGATGTGTTGGGATGGTGTAGCCACAGTAAGCGTGCAGCTCGTGACGATGCGGCTGCGTCCACGTCACACTCGTGCGTCTCGTCAAGGTTCCAAGCGGCTCGAGACGGATCTGGTTCTGTAGATCCCCATCAGCTCACGGCCGAGAACTGCAGGATAGTTACAGTAAGATCGCAACTCTTCTGGCAATCTATACATTGGGAAATCGGTAGTGTCTGGAATTCAAAGCAACGCAGTGTGTGTGCGCGGTTTTGTATTTTTAGCCTGCTGTATACAAACGATTCGATCATTTTCTAATTTAATACTAATTATTTCATTGCCATAACACAAATGCACCATTATTGATTATTACATGATTTCACCATTCCTTGTTTACAAAAGCATATGTTTGAGTATTTGATTGCAAACTAACTTACTGCACATGTGGCATAATTATGTTGCTTATCAAACGGCAGCTTTTTTATAACACATGCATGTTAACTTGCTTAACCAGTCAAGGACATTTAACTCTCCCAAGTTACTAGAACCTCCTCGGTTTTAAAAACCATGACCAGTGAAATGAAACCAAAACCAGGTTTAATTCATTTCCACCCACTAAATGACAAGTGAGGGTGTGTTAGACGCACAGGTCTAGAAAGATCCACACAGTCACAGAATAGCTACTGTAATATTTCCAAACAATTGGTTGGACTTCTTTTCCAGTAAGACGTTTCTTGTGGGAAAAACTAGGCCTAAGTATTCGACTGCTCACTATCTTTGCAAAACAGTTACAGAAGTGTGGCAAACCTTGAATGAACAGTTTTTTACAGTATTGCACCACATGCCATCATTTTAATCCATTGTAAAGCCTAATAATAGTAGCATAGTTGGCTTTAATGTTGATGGTTATAAATCAGTAAGCTGAAATAAAGTCAGTAGGATTTGTTATTGGTCCCTTTTAATGAAAAGACTGAGAAGATTCGACATTGTTGGTCCTAACAGCAAGGTTCATGTTTTCTGTACACAAGAACTGCATGGACCAAAACAAGTGTCTTATCCATTATGACGCAATCATGTCAGTCCAAATATTTGAGCAACAGTGACTCATTTCAAACCCTTTTTGGTGACTGTTTGGTGGCTTGTTTACAACAAGGCTCTACTTTCATGTTTTTATTTCCAAGAGATTTTCTCTATGCATGAAGTTTATTTCTGCTAAACCCTGCTGTCCCTCTTCTTATCATGTGCAAATACATGTTAATGACCGATCATAAACTGTTTTAAAGCCAGTAGCTCATGCAGTGCATGTATCGCTGATATGAAGCTAATAGACTGCAATCCTAAGTGAGGTCTGGGCTGATATGTAATGTTGGAGTCAGTAAATAGATGTTATGATGTTTATTTGGCGTAATAAATTTTGAGGTGCATTGAGATATACAAAGTTTTAAGAGATTAGAGATTTAATTCTCTTCTCTTTGGTCACTTTAGGACCAAATGACATTTAGGACAAGTTTTTTTTTTTTTGGTCATTACCCAGCAGGCTTACATGTGGTTGCAGTGATAAGACAAATGTTTAGGTTTAATGAGTCATGATGGTGGTTAGTCTGAAAAGATCCATGCAATATGTTTTAAATTCACCAGATGTCTCATATTTAATACATTGCTGCACAGAAAGTGAAAAAACAAAGAAACACACATAAAGATGCTTGCCGATGCAGGGGTCTTTAGCTACTAACGTTTTCCAGACAAGAAAAAACATGTCCTGTGTACCTTGTACCTTGCGTTTTGATAGTTTAACTGCCCTGCATCATGTATTTTTCAATGCAGTGATCATGTTCTGTGTTAGTGACTTCTTTGACGACTTTTTTTGTCCCATTGTTTAGAGAACTGACTGCTTGCCATTAACAACAGTCTTGTATTGTTTAACTAGTAACTAGCTGCCACCATGTTATTACAGTTTCAGGATACAGTCACAACTCGCTTTCCAATGATGCATTGTGCTATGTAGTTAATCAGCGAGTTGCAAGGATGTCCGAGATGTTTCTAGCCTTTCATCCGTACTGGTGCCCAGAGAAGTTGGTCCCCTGAACCAGTACTGAAAACCGCTGCCCTACAGCATGTGTCTTGAGACTTGAGGTTAACTTCTTTTAACCTGACACCGCAGAGAATGCGAGACGTGATCGCAGTGGCCAGAGACATCCGTTTAGTGCATGTTTGCATAGAGAACAGTGGAAAAACTGTGTGCTAGCTAGTGAAAATGAAACATCCAAACTGCATTTGATATCATGAAATATGTAAACAATTAGATTCAAGAACTAAATCCAGCAGATTCCCGCACAACCTGTATATCATTAGAATCACAAAGAAGTATATGAGGAGACTTTTCACATTTTCTTAAGGTAAAGTGTAAAAACAGGTTAAAGGGGCCATGATAAGATCAAAGAAACATCCAGATGAATCACTTAGACTGAACAGTTATGTTTAGTAGTTGAATGGATGCTGAAAAATGTCAAATATTGCCGTCTGTATTTATTTTGTTCAAAATATATATTAAGCAGTGACTTTAATACACTTGTTGATCATGTTTTTATTATTATTATTTTATTATTATAATTTTTTTTTGTTTTAATTTCAAATGAATTTTGATATAACATTTTAAAAATGTCCTGTGTCTGATATCATCATAAAGAAAAGGGGTGGATCCTGAAGCGTACAGGTTGGAGATCGAGGGTCTCTCTGGTGGAGTAGTATCACTTAGTCTAAGGGGCCGGTTACACGACAACGTTTTCATCCAAAAATGGGAAACTTTTTATGCGTTTTGACTGTTCGTTTACTCGACAACGTCGTTTTGGGGACTGAAAACGCATATATTTCAAAGTGCAAGTTTTTTTAAAACGGCACCGTTATCGTTTCCGTGTAAACACCCAAAACGGGAATCTTTGAAAACAGTGCCGTCATGCACGTGCGTAGTACGTGTTATGTGTGTATACGTGCGCAGTACGTGTCAATTTTAAAGGCACAAACAAACACAACAATGGCGGAGTACATAGTACTGTTGTTGCTGCTCAAGAGTTTGCCAAAGCTTCTTCAGCAAAGTGTGAATTTACTTCACCTATATTACAATATACAACATATAATCATCACTTCTCTACAGGTACTGTTTACTAACAAGGCGACAGCGCCAACTACTGGCCTGGCATACGTAATACAGCGTTTTTGGTCGTTTTCGCAGATATGTGTAAATGCGAATCGTTTTGAAAACGTTGTCGTGTATACATTAAACTTTTTTAAAACGCAAGGGAATAACGTTTCCGTTTTTGACTACTTCGTTGTCGTGTAAACGTAGCCTAAGTGAGCTAAAGTCTCGTTTTCCAAAACGCACCATTACAGCCGGGAACCGTCATTCTGAGATGAACGAAGTCAAGCAAGGCTCATTTAAAGATTTTCATTTTCTTTATTGTGAACACTTTTTTTATGTGTCGTTTACCTATCTACTTAAAACATGAAAAACTACAATAGGGTCACTTCCCCTAAAACATGATCATTATCAATTTGCATTAAGCATTACTCTTTTAATGGAAAGTTGGAGGTTACGGCCTATAAACCCATACCGCAAGCAAATATCCTAATTCTCCATTAATAATGATGTATACCGATGAGTTTATCTACTTTCATCTCTGTGGTTATGATAAAAGGTCAAATGTAAAAGCTTATTTTATCCATTGTATAACATTTGACTGGATTCACTCTAGTCATCAAAACTTTTAGCTTTTAGACTGTCATCGTACTTTGACATTTTGTTGTTTTTTGTCTCTTTTCTCAGAAAGAGCAATGCAGCACCTAAAGCACTTCCAAGGTCTTGCTCAGGTCTTCTTTATCAGGAGTCCAAGGTAATCCTGCCATTTCATAAACCTTTGATCCTTATCATTTAAGCATTTCCAAATAAGACACATGAAAGCTAATCTTTCACTTAGTCTGACTCTGAATCCCCCGCATGGCACCTTGATTTAATGATTTGCTTAATGTAAATGATTGAAAAGACATGGCCAGATTCTGTGAAATGCTCTTTAAGAAACTCGAAAATGTTTGTTATAATGAAATTCTTGCTTAAACGTCTCTTACCTCTCAGTTCCAGACTTTCAAAGAGCGTTATCCCGTCACTGTCCGTGTGGGATGGTCATCTGTCTTGTCGCTGGAGGAGCACTGGTGGACATGGAAGACAGAAATACTTTAATGACAGGCTGCCGAAGTTTAGATTTGCTCTGGCAGGGCTGCTGGCAGGTACTGGAGCTGTTTTAGCCTATAAGCTCCAGCAAGACAAGGTGAGACACCTGATGTGTTTTCTGATTCCTAAATAATGAAAAATCTCTAAAGGTATAACCAGGGGAAGATATCTACAGCAGTGGGTGCATATAAATCTACTAAAAATAACAACAAGGTCACACAACCAATGAAAATAACCTTTCCACTCAGGGTTGATTAATTTGCTGAAAATGCACAAAATAAGTCACAAAAAGGATTGCTTTGACATACTTCGTTTCAAACACGTTTGGAAATGTGCTTCTGTTGCCAAAGGTTTGTCACGTTTTTCTCAGGAATAACAATAAATTAAAAAAACTAAGATGTATGTGTACACTGTCATTACTTATACTTGTTGAGAATGAGGGTGAAGATTAATCATGTTTTGCAAATATATGACAGTTTTTTTTTTTTGTGCAAAACCTTCAAAAACGACGTAAGTGAACTTTAACAAATATATTCAAATAATAATGTCATGACCCCTTTAAATTTTGTGTGTAAATAAGGATGTCAAAACAGACTGCAAAGTCAAACCCTGTCAATTATTAGTAAAGTCTTACAATATCATACAGTTTGACATAAAAGACCATTGATGTCTCACAGTCTGTAAGATCTCACCGGGCTCATATCATACAATCTGACAAGCAACAATTGTAAAGGACATACAAATTGCAGTGTGCCTGGTGCTTTAGTTGTCATTGAACAATCTTTTAAAAAAAAATTTTTTATTGTGTCTATTTTTGTTCAGGTTCAGTGGGCTGCTACTTCAGCACAGTTACGGGTAACGCAGACTTCAGATCTTCCCATTTACACCCTAGAAGAAGTCACAAAGCATTGTTCCCTTGACAGTGGTGTGTGGGTCACCTATAAAGGAGCAGTCTACGATATCACTGAATTTGTGGCCGTTCACCCTGGTGGCGACAAAATACTTCTGGCTGCAGGTGGAGCTCTGGAACCGTACTGGGCATTATATGCCGTTCATCAGCAAGACCATGTTCTAGAAATCCTCTCAGAGTATAAAATTGGTGTTCTTGATGCAGAGAGTTACAAGAAACAAGAGAGTGCCAACCCTTTAGACCCTTACTCTGCTGAGCCAACACGTCACCCTGCTCTTCAGATCAACAGTCTGAAACCTTTCAATGCCGAACCACCCGCATCTATACTTTCGGATAATTACATCACCCCTTCAGTCATATTTTTTAAGCGTAATCATCTTCCAGTGCCCAGGGTGGATTCTGAAGCTTACAGGTTGGATATCGAGGGTCTCCCTGGTGGAGTAGTATCACTAAGTCTAAGTGAGCTAAAGTCTCGTTTTCCAAAACACACCATTACAGCGACGCTTCAGTGTGCCGGGAACCGTCGTTCTGAGATGAACGAAGTCAAGCAAGTCAAAGGACTCAATTGGGGCATCGCCGCAATAAGCAACGCTACATGGTCAGGTGCACGTCTGCGGGATGTACTGTTGTTCTATGGCTTTGGACCAGAGGTAGCAGCGAAAGCCAAACATGTCCAGTTTGAAGGGTTAGACAGGGATGTGACGGGTACAGCATACGGTGCATCTATTCCACTGAACAACGCTGTGAGCGAAGAAGGTGATGTTCTCCTCGCGTATGAGATGAACGGCGAGGACCTCCCACCTGACCACGGCTACCCTGTCCGTGTAGTTGTACCTGGAGTTGTTGGAGCCCGCAATGTCAAATGGTTGGGGAAAATTGTTGTAAGTGACGAAGAAAGCAAGAGCCACTGGCAGCAGAATGATTACAAAGGCTTTTCTCCAGGTACTGACTGGGACACTGTGGATTTTAAATCAGCACCAGCTATCCAGGAGCTCCCCATACAGTCAGCCATCACTCACCCAGCAGAGGGAACCTCAGTAGACCGCAGTGATAGGGAGGTGACTGTAAAAGGCTATGCGTGGAGTGGGGGAGGAAGAGAGGTTGTGAGAGTTGACATCTCGGTAGATGGAGGGAAAACGTGGCATGTAGCCAAACTTCGCACTAGTGATCAAGAACAGCACCCTGCTCCTCCTCCTCCACCTGGAAGAGCCTGGGCTTGGAAGCTGTGGGAGATAGATGTCCCAATTCCTCATAGGGCTCAGGAGCTGGAGATTGTGTGCAAAGCAGTGGACAGTAGTTACAACATGCAGCCAGACACTGTCGCTCCAATCTGGAACTTACGAGGAGTGCTAAGCAATGCGTGGCATCGAGTAAAGGTAAAAGTGAGTGAGGGTTTCAAAGACCAAAAATGAACTTTGTACGTGAACGTAAAATGCATATAAACAAAATTGATGGAATTCTCTTTGGTGCAGGTTGGGTTGTAGCTTTGTAACTGTTTTGAGCTTTTGGGTTCTTGAAAGTGCTTGAAATTATTTTGATTTTACGCGCATAACTGGCTTGATGGATTATTCCTGGTGTTCAAGATCAGGACACTTGGTCGAAACTGACTCTAACAAACAAGTTTATGATTTGTCATTCATTCCCAGGAGAAAAAAAAAAGTGCACTTCAATAATGTACATAAATTGCTTCAATAATGTACCTAAACTTCATGCACTAATTGTGTACTTAATATACTACAAAATTATTCTCTATTACTTAAGATAATCTTAAGAAGATCTAAGCGTATTCAAATGTGATATTTTGGGACACCATGAATATGAATTAAGAATCATTTTTCGTATATTAAGTACAAAATTAGTGCGTTAAAGTAGAGGACTACTATGGAAGTGCACTTTTTTTTCTCTTCGCCTGGGTTGCTATCATGAAATCTTATGACATGTTGTTATGACATATAGTTGACTGGAAAGAAGAAATTGGGTAGGAAAAGGTGCACAAGTAACAGGGATGACCGCACTTTATCATAATTGTATTCTGAACATCAACATGCTCAATGATGAAGGCTTGCATTTCCACTAACAACTGATTGTTACATAAACTGCCTACTAATAAGGTCTTTTTAAGAATTGTATTCTTATATATATATATATATATATATATATTCAGGTGCTCAAAAAATTTGAATATTGTGAATGTTTTTTTTTTTTTTTACTTATTTCAAAAAGTGAACTCTTCGCCTGGGTTGCTATCATGAAATCTTATGACATGTAAACCACTTTATCATAATTGTATTCTGAACATCAACATGCTCAATGATGAAGGCTTGCATTTCCACTAACAACTGATTGTTACATAAACTGCCTACTAATAAGGTCTTTTTAAGAATTGTATTCTTATATATATATATATATTCAGGTGCTCAAAAAATTTGAATATTGTGAATGTTTTTTTTTTTTTTTACTTATTTCAAAAAGTGAAACTTTCATACTGTATATTCTAGATTCATTACATGTAAAGTAAAACATGTTTTTTTATTTTGATGATTAGAGCTTGTAGCTCATGAAAGTCAAAAATCCAGTATCTCAAAATATTAGAATAGTTATATTTGAGTTTCATTAAATGACCATCCCTACAGTATAAATTCAGGGTATCTCTTGTGCTTTGAAACCACAATAATGGGTAAGACTGCTGACTTGGCAATGGTCCAGAAGACGAGCATTGACACCCTCCACAAAGAGAGTAAGTCACAGAAGGTTATTACTGAAAGAGCTGGCTGTTCACAGAGTGCTGTATCAAAGCATATTAAATGCAAAGTTGACTGGAAAGAAGAAATTGGGTAGGAAAAGGTGCACAAGTAACAGGGATGACCGCAAGCTTGAGAATACTGTCAAGCAAAGCCGATTTAAACACTTGGTAGAGCTTCACAAGGAGTGGACTGAAGCTGGAGTCAGTGCATCAAGAGTCACCACGCACAGACATCTTCAGGAAAAGGGTTACCAAGCCACTTCTGAAATGGAAACAACGTCAGAAGCATCTTACCTGGTCAGTGCTTCAAAGTCCTCTTTTCAGATAAAAATCAATTTTGCATTTCATTTGGAAATCAAGGTCTGGAGGAAGACTGGAGAGGCACAGAATCCAAGCTGCTTGAAGTCCAGTGTGAAGTTTCTGAAGTCAGTGATGATTTGGGGTGCTGTGATGTCTGCTGGTGTTGGTCCATTGTGTTTTATCAAGTCCAAAGTAAATGCCACCGTCTACCAGGAGATTTTACCAGCAGGACTTAACAGCACCTGCCCACATTGCCAAATCCACTTCCAAGTGGTTTGCTGACCATGATATTACTGTGCTTGATTGGCCAGCCAACATGCCTGGCCTGACCCCCATATGGAATCTATGGGGTATTTTCAAGAGAAAGATGAGAAACAGTCGATCCAACAATACAGACGAGCTGAAGGCTCAATAGTGCCTCAGCAGTGCCACAGGCGGATCGCTTCCATGCCACACCTCACTGATGCTAGAGTTTGTGCTAAAGTATTGAGTGCATAAATGAACATACTTTAAAGTACTTGATCTTAGCAAATATTCAAATATTTTGAGATACTGGATATTTTACTTTGATGAGCTGTAAGCTCTAATCATCAAAATTAAAACAAAACAAAAACGTTTGAAATGTTTTACTTTACATATAATGAATCTAGAATATGAGGTTTAACTTTTTGAAGTGACAAAAAATTAACTTTTTCACTATATTCAAATTTTTTGAGATGCACCTGTGTGTGTATATGTGTATGCGTGTGTAAATTATTTTATTTTTTTCAATTAAAATTATTCAACCCTCAGAACCTGCATAATAGTTTACAAATGTAAGCTTTTCTGAAGTTTATTTGTTTAATGACATACTGAAAGTGATCAATATGTAATGAGATGTCAGTATATAATATATTTGAGTTGTAGGTTTTTTTTTTCCCTTAATGCAGCTTGGTTTGAATTATTTAGCCCCTGTTTTAACATTGCTGTTCTTTACATCACTTACTGGTATCGCAAGGGACAAATTCATATTAAAACAAATTAATATTTTGTGACCTGTATAATAACACTTTCTGAGCTTCAACTGTGACATGCATAAAATGAGCTCATGAATGTGCTAAAGTTGAGTTGCAAATATGGCCATACATGAGGGAATTCATGTCATCAGGTAACACGGTCAAATATAAAAATATGTTCTAGGAATCAAAACTAATCCTAGTTTTGATTCCTAGAACATATTTTTATCATTATATCAAGCAATTATATTTTTTATACCATCACAAGCTGGCTTTGATTTAGTTTTTAAATACATAATTAAGGTGTGTAAAACTTTATTAAAAACTTTTATGAAAAAATTGTATTAAAAATAATTCATAATTTACGTTTTAGAATGAAAGGAAAAATAAAGTGTCTATAGAGGCTGTTTAGTGTGGTTAAAATAGAAATGAATACAGAACAACATTGCACTGGCTTCAACACAATGCCACTGGAAAATAGGTATACTGGACTAAAATTCGGAGTACTACAGTGCCATATCATGACAAATGTAGTTTTCCAATATTAAAATAACATTTTACAGTCCCACTTTTTTAAATACATAAGTAAAATTACATTTGACAGTTGATTTATTTTTTAAAATGCTAACCATTTAAACGTTACCATTTTAATGTTTAGTAGATATTATAGGAGTATTATATTGTAAATGCATTCCTTAATACAATTTGTAATGTGAATCTAATGAATTTTGTCTTATTCTTTTGTGATATTAATTTTAGAATATGGTATACTTCATGTTAAATGTTTAAAGGTGGGGTAAGTGATTTTTCAAAAATGCTTTAGAAAACTGATTCGGGCCGACTAGCAAAACAAACTTGTAGCCAATCAGCAGTAAGGGGCGTGTCTACTCATGATGTGGAGGAGAGAGCATTCAGTGCACAGGATGGACATTAGTGAGCCGAGCAACAGAAAGATAGAGATGGCAGATAAAAAACAAAAGAGGAAAACGTCTGCAGAACAAACAAAGGCTTAAGGCAAGAAGTAGGACCTGTGTAAATATCGGATCAGCTTTCCAGCGCTGAAGAGAACTCAAGGAGCGGAAGGCCTGCGATCGGACGCCGAGGTTGCTTTGTTTCTTCTCGATAGGTGAGTAACACAGTGTCTGCGCCGCAACAGCTAAAGTCTGTCTAGTACACTGGACGCGACAAAGCGACCGTTGAAAATCATTTGAAATTTGTGTCAATAAGTCATAAATAGAACGCAGCCGCAGTTTTCTGTCGGGGATTTGTCATGTAACGCCGCGCCACATCCAGTGTAGACCATAGATATGTATATATATCTGGTGTAGACCGCATCTCTGATTATAATGAGTTCCATAGTATTGTGTTGCGCTGCGCCACTTGCGTCCGGTGTAGACACGGTGTAACATTGGTTTTGCTTTGTTTCACAGAGCTAATCATTGCCTGGGTTGCGTATGTATGTGTGGGGTGGAGCTATCAAAATAGGGGCGAGACCCTTTTGGGGTAGGGGCGTGTTTGTTTTGGTGATTTCAAATGTCAACATTGGCTACCAGAAATCACTTACCCCACCTTTAACTACAGTATGTCATTAGGGGAAAAGAAAATAGACATTCTCATATGTCTATGAAGATGTCTATATATTTTGTGTGTTTGTGTGTGTGTGTATATAAAGTGAATGTTTTAATGGGGTGTCAGTGAAAACATACGCAACTCGTGTCTTGAAATGATCACTTTATTGCAGACGTCAGTAAGGTCAGTGCCTCTCAATGTGATCTACACACACTAATTGGAGGAATCACAAAATATGTCTCAATCTCAGTTGCCTACAGCATTAAATATGTGATTGACATGATCTAAAGAACAAATGTTTTCTACATATTCTTTACAAGCTGAATACTCACTTGACATGTCATTTGTCACCTTTAACGCCTCATTTCATTTACATTTCTGACTAAAACTGATTAATGATGCAAAGCTGTAACTGACCTGGAGAAGAAAAAATTATCTTAATACTCCTCTCCCTCCTCTTCTCCTTCTCCCTCGACTGAATCTACACCCACCTCCTCATAATCTTTCTCCAGGGCTGCCATGTCTTCTCTAGCCTCAGAGAACTCTCCCTCCTCCATACCTTCACCTACGTACCAGTGCACAAAGGCACGCTTAGCGTACATCAGATCAAACTTATGATCAAGCCTGGCCCAAGCCTCCGCAATAGCAGTGGTGTTGCTTAGCATGCACACTGCTCGCTGCACCTTAGCCAAATCACCTCCAGGTACAACGGTAGGGGGCTGGTAGTTGATACCGACCTTGAAACCAGTTGGACACCAGTCCACAAACTGGATGGAGCGCTTGGTCTTTATGGTGGCAATGGCAGCATTTACATCTTTAGGTACAACATCACCACGGTATAACAGACAGCAAGCCATGTACTTGCCGTGACGTGGGTCACATTTGACCATCTGATTAGATGGCTCAAAGCAAGCATTAGTGATCTCAGACACTGAGAGCTGCTCATGGTAAGCTTTCTCAGCAGAGATCACAGGAGCATAAGTTGCTAAAAAAGTCTACCATATTTAATATTGAGTTAAAACCTAAACAAATGTTGAATGTAAATAGGCTGACTGCGATTACAAGGATGGCTTACCAGTTTGCGAACCCTGTCAAGAACCAGATCAATGATCTCTTTGCCAATAGTGTAATGGCCACGAGCGTAGTTGTTAGCTGCATCCTCCTTTCCGGTGATCAGCTGCTCAGGGTGGAAAAGCTGACGGTAAGTTCCGGTGCGAACCTCATCTGAAGAGTGTGGAGAGAATGAAAGCTGTGAAGCTCGTGGACTAACCATAAGAGACTGGTAATCAGGCAATTACTAACCAATCACAGTGGGTTCCAGATCTACAAACACGGCCCTGGGAACATGCTTGCCAGCTCCTGTCTCACTGAAAAAAGTGTTGAAGGAGTCATCCCCTCCACCAATGGTCTTATCACTGGGCATCTGTCCATCCGGCTGAATCCCATGCTCAAGGCAGTAAAGTTCCCAGCAGGCGTTGCCAATCTGGACACCGGCTTGACCCACATGAATGGAAATACACTCACGCTGTTGTGGAAAAGGAAAATAAATGACTCTGTCATAAACATTTATCCTGAAAATTAGGATAATTACCAGTACTGAGACACAATGTATATATATATTGTTGCTCTTTTGTTGTTTTGGATAAAAGCGTCTGCTAAGTGACTAAATGACTAAAAATGATTATGAAGCTTTATAAAATGTAATTTTCAAATGATATATTTGATTACACCATATTTAATTCAAATTCATATAAATTGTCTAACAAAACATGTTATTAGGTAAACATTGTAAGTTGTGCTATGATATCCTTAACTCTAAAAATATGAGACCAACACCATTTTCAGATGTGTAATTATCCAAGCTAGGCAACAATGGCATGCAAAGTGAAATGCCAGACGATATAAAATAGCTTGCCCCACATGAATGGAAATACACTCACACTGCTTTAAAGAAGAAAAGCAACAGTTTTATTATATAATAGTTGCAGCCTTATATCATTTTGACTTACTACGTGTTTTTAAGATAGAAATGCACATACTTTGCCAATGTAAATTGGGTGTTGAAATAAATTTGACATAATAACATGCAATTCTTTGCTTTAGGTATAAGACTGAATATGGCCACAGAGGCAAGAGCAACCATGGATGCCACCTGCCTCCTCCTCTCCTATTTGAAAAGCTCAAGCTCCACCTGGCTGTTCCCTTTTTCTTGCCTGGCAACATGGGTTTAAGCCATTTTACCAAATTGCAGCACTGTTTCAATCTACAGTCTATGCAATATAAATTCAATCCATACCAAGGCTTATTATTCTGGGTTTATACATAATTTCTTTGCTGATGGGAATAACTGAATTTGTTTAAAGCACTGTTGAATACTGTTTCTATAGGCTACAGCATATGTTTCCTGGGCTTAGCTTGCCAGAGTAGATTATTTATTTGGAGTAGTGCATTTAATGCGATTATGACTGTCTGCATATGCCGCAGTGTGCACTCACTGCTATGCCTTTATGTTGAAATTTCACAAAACAATAAACGATTCCTATAAGCAAGGATAGTTCTAAACAAAACCAAACGTTTTAGTCCAAACATAAATAAATACATGTCCTGGTGAATTAAACCTCTGTTAAGTAAGACAATCAATGGATTTGACCGCAAAAGGTCTAATATATTTAAGGCGTAGCCTATTTGACCACAATTGTCTATTATACATTGTATAGGTGTTTTAATATTGTAGCCTATCGCCGTGTTTAAAACTGAAAATCACAAAGAGCATAAGTTCATCAGCATCTAACAGACGAAAAGCGGTCACACATCCCGATACAAAATAGCAGAGTCAACAATATTCACTAGAATATTCAGCAGGAATATATCGAGCAGATGCAGTTTATTAAAGCGATGGCACAGGTGTGCTCCCTCTGTAACCTGCCTCATAATTATAATGTACACAAGATTTAGCATATGCTTTCTTTAAAATAATATAGCCTAAAATGTAATAATACAGCTAGTCAGCTACTCACCATTTTCGTATACTTTGGAATAACCTGGAAACAATATTTTGCTGTACTGCGTTACTGTTGTCGACGGCGAAGAGTCGATGTAGTAACTTCGCGCAATCCTCGAGTCGAACCGCTTTTATAGCGCGACAGAGCGTCAGGGTATGTGACCTACTAGGCTACACTTGTTTCATTCAGGCTTTCTGCACGCCGTTGATTTATGAACAATCTCTGGGGATCATTTGAAATAATTATTACTTTATAGAGCGCATTTTATGTAGGCTACACTTTAAAAATGAAATAAAAGCGCTATAGCTATGACACCGAGTCAGTCAGTTCAAGTTCTCTTTCAAAACCAGAAAGATTTATTTTACATTCTACAGTAGGCTATACATGGTGCTTGTTGAACAGTTTCTGGTAGTCTGCAGCACTGACGTCATGTACTGCAGCAGAGACGGGCGGTGGCCCTGGTGCGTTTAGATTGGCCCTAGAAATATTTTCTAAGCATCTAAAACGCGTCTATTGTTGTGTAACTATCGGTCTGTTCTGAATGTGTTAAAATAATTGTCTTAAGTAGGTTTATTTAAAAAACCAACATGAATGACATAATATTCAAATATAATTTTAAATGATTTTTAGGATGCCGGTTTAATTCAGTCTAATGATATCACACGAATGCCACTTTGTGTGATGTTTGTAATCTATCTTATAGTTTCTGTGCATTGTACTGTATTTTGTTTGGAGTGTGTATTTGGAGAAGATGTATTTGGTTGTTCATAAGCTGAGCCACTCCCTCCTGCAGCTTGCTCTGTCATAGCGACATCTCCATCTTCTGTGCAGTGAGATCAGCACATATCAGCGTCTGCAGCAGCTGGGAAAAACGACAAAATGGTAAGTGAATACTTTAATTTCTCTGTTAATTTTCTGCCTTATAATGTTCATCTTATTTGGCTGTTTTGCACTTTAATCAGAGGGTTTTGCACAGTTCTTGTAATTTATTGTTGGTAGTGTTAGGAGTCAGAGAAGCATGATGAGCTGTCTATTATTCATAAGACAACATTTCTGGTTTGAGAGCCTAAAAAGCTACAGCTACAGCTAAATAGCTATGTTATATATTTCTCAAAAACTGATTTTGCAGTTTTTGAAATATAATGGTATTTGCACATTGCATGCTATTGTTGCCTAGCTTGGATAATTACACATTACACAAAAGCATACTTTTCTACGTTTGTTAGAAAATTAATATGAATTTGAATTAAATATGGTGTGTAATCAAATATATCATTTGAAAATTACATTTTATAAAGCCTCATTGTGTCTCAGTACTGGTAATTATCCTGATTTTCAGGATAAATGTTTATGACAGAGTCATTTATTTTCCTTTTCCACAACAGCGTGAGTGTATTTCCATTCATGTGGGTCAAGCCGGTGTCCAGATTGGCAACGCCTGCTGGGAACTTTACTGCCTTGAGCATGGGATTCAGCCGGATGGACAGATGCCCAGTGATAAGACTATTGGTGGAGGGGACGACTCCTTCAACACTTTTTTCAGTGAGACAGGAGCTGGCAAGCATGTTCCCAGGGCAGTGTTTGTAGATCTGGAGCCCACTGTGATTGGTTAGTAATTGCCCGATTAGTCGTCTCTTTTTGTTAATCCACAAGCTTCACAGCTTTCATTCTCTCCACACTCTTTTTTGCGGTTCAGATGAGGTTCGCACCGGAACTTACCGTCAGCTTTTCCACCCTGAGCAGCTGATCACCGGAAAGGAGGATGCAGCTAACAACTACGCTCGTGGCCATTACACTATTGGCAAAGAGATCATTGATCTGGTTCTTGACAGGGTTCGCAAACTGGTAAGTCATCCTTGTAATCGCAGTCAGCCTGTTTACATTCAACATTTGTTTAGGTTTTAATGCAATATTAAATATGGTAGACTTGATAACTGTTTCTTTCCATTCCCTCTCTTCATAGGCTGACCAGTGCACTGGACTTCAGGGCTTCTTGGTGTTCCACAGCTTTGGAGGAGGAACTGGTTCTGGTTTCACCTCTTTACTGATGGAGCGCCTTTCTGTTGATTATGGAAAGAAGTCCAAGCTTGAGTTCTCCATCTACCCAGCTCCACAGGTGTCTACTGCTGTGGTGGAGCCCTACAATGCCATTCTTACCACCCACACCACCCTCGAGCACTCAGACTGTGCTTTCATGGTCGACAATGAGGCCATCTATGACATCTGCCGTAGAAACCTTGATATCGAGCGTCCCACTTACACCAACCTTAACAGGCTGATAGGTCAGATCGTGTCCTCCATTACTGCCTCCCTACGGTTCGACGGCGCCTTGAATGTTGACTTAACTGAGTTTCAGACCAACTTGGTGCCTTATCCACGCATCCATTTTCCTTTAGCAACTTACGCTCCTGTGATCTCTGCTGAGAAAGCTTACCATGAGCAGCTCTCAGTGTCTGAGATCACTAATGCTTGCTTTGAGCCATCTAATCAGATGGTCAAATGTGACCCACGTCACGGCAAGTACATGGCTTGCTGTCTGTTGTACCGTGGTGATGTTGTACCTAAAGATGTAAATGCTGCCATTGCCACCATAAAGACCAAGCGCTCCATCCAGTTTGTGGACTGGTGTCCAACTGGTTTCAAGGTCGGTATCAACTACCAGCCCCCTACCGTTGTACCTGGAGGTGATTTGGCTAAGGTGCAGCGAGCAGTGTGCATGCTTAGCAACACCACTGCTATTGCGGAGGCTTGGGCCAGGCTTGATCATAAGTTTGATCTGATGTACGCTAAGCGTGCCTTTGTGCACTGGTACGTAGGTGAAGGTATGGAGGAGGGAGAGTTCTCTGAGGCTAGAGAAGACATGGCAGCCCTGGAGAAAGATTATGAGGAGGTGGGTGTAGATTCAGTCGAGGGAGAAGGAGAAGAGGAGGGAGAGGAGTATTAGATTTCCTTCATTGTCATGCCTTCTCCAGAATGAAAATGAATAGCAGGTAGCCTTTAGACTGAATAATTTCACAAGCTTAAAAAATTAGCTTATATGTTATATGTTAGCTTATATGTGTGTAATTTGCTGACAAATGTTACAACGAAAGCTAATTGTGCATATTCTGTGTGCTTTTTTGTTTGTTTGTTTGTTTAAGGAACTCAATAAAAACCTTAAAATGAACATTCATATGCTTTTGATTCAATTCAATTCAAGTTTATTTGTACAGCGCTTTTCACGATACAAATCATAGCAAAGCAACTTTACAACAAATGAAGTTTCTACAATATTTAGTGGTAGCTTATCAGTGGTGACTGTCAGTTAATGTACATATGGCAGAAATGTACGGAAAAATCTATTAAAGACCTAATCAAACAGATGAGGAACACTATTAACAGCAATTATTATATGATGCAATCAAACTTATAGCAAAATGTGGTAGTTCTGTATGTTGTTTCAGGGTTGGCATCATCTGAGATCCTCTGAGGGGTTGGCATCATCTCTTCTCAGGTGTTCTGGATCCAGACTGAAGCTTGTGTCAATCCTAGTTACCACGGGATGTCAATCCCAGCAGAAACAGAGAAACAAATAGAGACATAATTAGCGTAGCTGCTGTTCCAACCAAGCAAAATTGATTTGTTTAACCCAAACTAAAGAATAATAATGTGAATTTGATCAGATATAACTGCAGTACAAGATTATGAGATGCATTATTTGAAAGCTTGGCCAAAGAGATGTGTCTTTAATCTAGATTTAAACAGAGAGAGTGTGTCTGAACCCCAAACATTATCAGGAAGATCACGTTTTGATCATGTTTTGAATAAATTTAAGGGGACATCAAGAATTAACTGACCTTTTGTTTTTCCTTGATCTTTGGAAATAAAACAGTTTGATTTACTATGTAGAAAAACTAACTTTCAAAACATCCTCCTGTTTTTCAGTTGGTCTTAACTAGTTAGTCTGCATGTCAAGCTTTTGTGAATGACAAATATTTCCGTTTCCAAATCAAATAATGATTTAAATGAGTTTATTATCTTTTTAAAAGCACAATTTTGACCAAAACAATGCTAATTGTGTGAAGTCTCCTAAAAATGTATATAACTATAATTAATACTACAATGAATGAATTGGAAATTGTTTGTAATTTTAGGTACAATTTATGCTACTCAAGGTATTATAATGACTAATAATTATTTTCACTTTTTTGTACTTTTTAGTAAAGTTATTGTGCAGGTATGTAAATTGATTGATTGATTTATGTGGTACTGATGTAAAAGCACATCACAGACAAATTAGAAATTCTGTTACATTTGAAATATTGGAATATCATAAACATTCCCAATCTTCACATAATCCATGCATATGTTAAATGTTTTTATTGCTAATTTAAAGTATCTCACAGATTTTTCTTAGAAACTCCAATTAAATGTGTCAGGTAGTGACAATTATTAAAACTATGTAGAGACAATGAAAGAAAGTCACGGGGGCACAAACATTTACATAAACACTGCCTCCAGAGCAAGACATCAACGAGTCATCTTCTCACCATAGGCCCCGCTCACTGGCATCCAATCGCTAATGGCTGACTCGATTATGCTTAAAGGGTTAGTTCACCCAAAAAAGAAAATTAGCCCATAAATTACTCACCCTCAAGTCATCCTAGGTGTATATGACTTTCTTCTTTCAGACGAATTCAGTCGGAGTTATATTAAAAATTGTCTTTGATCTTTCAAGCTGTTTAATGGCACTCAGCAGGTGTTGCATGCATCAGTCCAAAAGAAGTTAAATAAAAATCGCCTATCCATTAAAAAAAAGTGTCTCACACGGCTCTGGGGGGTAAACAAAGGCCTCCTGTAGCGAATCGATGCGTTTTTGTAAGAAAAATCAAATGTAATAATCACTTTAATGTAGCTTGTGCCAACAGTTGTACACAGAAGCAGTTCCGGGCGGATGACGTATGAGTTCAGCTTTACTGCATGTGAAAACCAACGTTTGTTTACAGGAGAAAAGGAAGCAAAGTTTCCTTACTTTAGCAAAGGAAAACCAGTCTCCTCTTGGCTTATATCTCTGACATTCTTCTTTACAAATCTTGAAGTAGAAGTTTTGTACTTCTAATTAGTGACCATTGTTTTGTTTTGAATTCTCCCCTGCGCTTCTGCATTCTGCGCACTTCTGAGCGGCACATGCGCAAAGCTGAACTCTAAATTAAAGTTATTCTTACGTTTTGAATATGGATATTTTTCTTACAAAAACGCATAGATTCGCTACAGGAGGCCTTTGTTCTGGAGTGTAGCCTAGTGAACCAAACTGAGAGACCATTTTGAAGGCTCAGGAAACCTTTGGCAGTGTTTTGAGTTGATTAGCTGATTGGCATGTCTCCATATTCTAATTTGTTGAGATAGTAAATTGGTGGGTTTTTGTTAAATGTGAGCCAAAATCATCCCAATTAAAAGAACCAAAGACTTAAACTACTTCAGTCTGTGTGCATTGAATTTATTTAATACACGAGTTTCACAATTTGAGTTGAATTAATGAAATAAATGAACTTTTCCATGACATTCTAATTTATTGAGATGCACCTGTAGTTTTGCTTTCACAACGAAACACACGGCGGGCTAGAGTGAGCGGCGGCTGGAGGGCTAGAGTGAGCGGTGGCGGGCGGCGGATTCGACAAAGGAGTGGCTGGTGGGCTTTCGGCAACCACATGTGCTGACCCCAGGCTGGACTCTGCTTCGTCCACGGTGAAAGCCGATCCGGCGATCCACAGCGCAAAGTTGTTGTATTCCCTCAGAGACCAGCACGGATCAGCTCCAGGCATGACGAAGCAGATATCATCCTCTTTTGGAAGGCCAAACAAAGTAGTTTTGCTTTTACAACGAAACACACAGCGCCTTCACGACATGGCGGCAGCAACAATACTACAGCGAGAATAAAAGTTACGCCTTCTTTCTTTGCGTGAACATTTGGGTGGCATTATGCAAATATTCCCACACAGTGACGTAGACATGTGGGGGCGTGTTAGAACGAGCCGTTTTAGGTAGGCGTGGTTGACTCTTAACTTTTATAAAGAATATCTCTTTGGATTTGAATCTTTAGTCTTTGCAACTTTACAGATCTTCTTTGCTTGTAACACTTCAAAGAGAAAGGAATAATTTAAATCACATCGTATGACCCCTTTAATGCGAGTGTCGCGTTGCGACAATTACTGCCGCTACCTTGTCTACACTGGATACAGTAAACACATGTACATTCGCTTTCTGACACAGTCCACACACTTGAGTCTGTCGTCAGGACAAATGGAGTGAAATAAAAATAATAATTTTTCCACTTTTGTGCAAAAAAACTTTTAATTAAAGGAACATTAAAATAATAAAATGTCATGACCCCTTGAAAAATTCCCATCTTTTAGTAATACTAACTGCATAAGAATCAATCACTAATTGCCTCAGAAATAATGATAATTGTTATATACAAAAATCCTTATTTTATGGATGCCAAGTATTTCTTTAGAAAATGGCATGCTTGTCATACTGTTTCAGTGATGATGACTTTATTGACCGAGCAAAGGAAAAAAGTGGAAGCTATGTATGAATTATTGTAGCACTGTATGTGCTTCAGTCTGCAAAATAATTGTTCATATCGTTCTACATGTTTTTGTAGAAAACATGTTGATTAACAAACATTACGAAATATGTTATCTCATATGTCAAATTCTCAAATATAATCAATTAGAATAATGCACTCAGGAAAAAAAATTATATTAGAGGTACAACGGTTTTGTCACTGGGGCACTACCCTCAAAGGGCCATCTTTGTACCTTATTTACCCCTAAAATGTATCATCTTAAGGGTACAAATGACTAAGTAATCATTAATGGTACTGTCTCAGTGACAAGTTTAGGGTGCAAGTATGAAATGAAATACTTAAATATGAAACATTCACTCACTCACTCTTAATGAGTGAGTCACTGAACTACTCATGCTTGAGTTATTCAAAAAGATAGATGTTTGCACAAATCATATTTAAAGCAGCAGAAAATTTCATCACAACAAAGAGCAACATTTGAAACAAGTCAGATCAACCATCATCCACAACTCCTGTGGTCAGTGGATGTTTAAGAGATTAATTTTGGTTCTTTTGCATTGAATTTAACTTCTATCATACACTGTCATATTTAAAATGCTTCATTCAGTTCCGTTAATATTATAAATTAAATTTTCAAAATTGTGCTCGGCTGAGAAAAGACATACAGGTCTGGAGTAACACAAGGGTGAGTAAATAATGAGAGAATTTTCTTTTTCTTTTTACTGTTAAGAGTAAAAATTATAATGGGTTTTACACTAAGTTAAATGTGCCAAAGCTAGAAATCTCTTTGGGCCCCATTTCTAATGATGTTATAGATTCTAAAAGATTAAGCTTTTGTTTAACTGTCATAATTATAATATTCTTCTTTTTTTTTTATTAATTTGGTTACACTGGCATTATGGATATATAACTGAACTGAATATAGACTATTTTAAGTTTGTTCAGGATGGAGAAAATATGTTTATTTTGATACAGAGGACAAAAGAAAAGAGCATTGCTTTAGTGGAGAAACTTGCAGATATCACTTCAGAGGCTTTAGGTGATATTATGGTTGAATACAATAAGATTTGATCTTTACAAATAACAGTAGGCTATGCTATGTCTGCATAATGATGTTCATGTTATATGGGTGTGGCAGCGAATGAAATGAACAGAGACAAAGAAACTGCAGCAGGGACCCTCCCATCATCCTCATCATGCCTAACGTGGTTAGACTGTGTCTAATGGATGAGGCATTTACAACTAATGCTCCATATATAGGCTACACACACAACCTAATGTAGGCCTATTCAGACTTTATGATGAAAGGCATTATGCTACTGTGCGTGTACTTTGAAAGTACCCATTGAACGACTTTAACCAACACTCCTAGAACTTTATTAAAATTCTGCTTTATGCCCATTTCACACCGTCCACGAAATCGGTGCATGCGCAAATTTGCAGCTTAATTAGCAAGAGTAACTAAGGGGGGCGGGTCTTAGCGAATGGCTCTGCCTGCGAATCACCCATACATATATATATATATATATATGGGTGATTCTATAATTGTAGATCCATTTGGCATTGCAGAAAGTTAAGGAAAAAAATTTTCACTAACAGATTTTTTTTCAGTAATTTATTGGAAAACATATTTAATTTTAATAATTCAGTGCTTGCCAAACACAAGTTACTTCCTTTTTTTACTTTTAATGAAAAAACAGATGTCTTTATGGTATTGTTTGTCAACACTATTATGAACAAATTAGACAATGTGTAGAAATAACAACAAATCATAACAGGAAAAATCCTTCTTGTTTCATTAGACAAACAGTCCTTACATTCCATCACTTGAAACTGAGATAATATTTCACCTATGCATACCTTTACAATAAAAAATAATAATACTTATGTCTTCACAGAACCGTCCACTTGGAGCAAATATTTTTCATCTGAAAATTTTTTATATACAACATCCAATTAAAAAAACAAATGTTGTTGAAATATTATAAGGGTGCAAAAATAAATCAATAATGTTTAGTAGATTTTAAACAACAATTTTATTGTTTTTTGTGAAAATAGTTCATAAACAGAGTTGACCCTTTAAGTAACATAATTGTAAAGTGACAGAATTATCCGATGGACTGTCAATTCATTGTCAGCATTGTTACTCTACATTGGAAACAGAGTTTGACGGTAACAGAATTGACAATTTTCTTTATTTTTTGCCAAAAACTCCACTTGCTAGCATAAATGCTAAGAGCACATGGCACTACAGAAAGCATGATTAAAAGACTTTTAAATAACACAAAGTGTGATCAATGAAAAAAATCTGTTTTCCTTTTGATATTGTGGTAACAGATTTGACACTTTATAAAATAACTCTTGGTGTAAGAACTTTTTAGATTAAAATATTTTCTTATTGAGAGTACATATACTTTTCAGTGCTTCAGATCTTAACAGTGAGGGAAAGTGACATCATTTCCTGTAACTTACATAGTTGTGGGAGATAATTCCACTAATTTAAAGGCAAAATATGGTACGGTAACAGAGTTGATGCAAGATTTACGGACACACATTTTTATAAGAAAAAAGTTATAATTTTTTTTAAATATGATTTTCAGCTATTTAAGACACTTTTTGCAAAAAATATTATATTGTTATGGACTGTAACATCTTGTAATTCATAACAATGAGTGACACAGTATTAAACTAATTAAAAATATAACCATTTGAAAAAAGCTGAAAAAAAATAATGACTTCGGACACCAAATGTACCTGCAATTACAGAATCACTCATATATATATATATATATATATATATATATACAGAGAGAGAGAGACTATATATTATTGTGCCATCTAAAAAAGGCACAACATCACTTTCACAGACTTTTTCACTAACTGTTCCCTCCTGGTGGAA
>NW_015505993.1:77007-97964 GCF_001515645.1 Sinocyclocheilus grahami
TCTACTTGTTTTTCTTTGTGTGTATGTGTGTGTGTGTGTATAATATATATGTATATATATGTATATATATACACCTTGCTACGTGTACTGCGTTAGGCTAACCAAGACTTGTCATTTGCACTTATATATTGTTGCTCTTTTTTTAGTTTTGACTGCTTTTATTGTCCTCATTTGTAAGTCGCTTTGGATAAAAGCGTCTGCTAAATGACTAAATGTAGTGTAATGTAATAGACTAACAACAGGTAAGTATACATTTGTAAATTTATGCCAGTGGACATGTCAAGTTTCTGATCTGTACTCAGTGTTTAAGAAATGAGAGGAATACGCTTAAAATTGCTTTTATGAAAATAAATATTTGTCATAAAATCTTGCAAGGATTTAATGAGGAAGCTTTATCCTTACAAAATGTCATGGCAAATACATTCTTGTTGTTGTTAACCTTTCCATTTTGATTCCATCTGTATACTTTTTTCAACAAAAAACAACACAAGCATTCAAAATAATTGTGTGTTTTAAATGTGTAGGAAATTCAGGATGTACAGGTGAGTGTTCAGAGTCAGCAGATGAAGATGGAGGTGATGGAGACGTCCAGCCGGCCTGATCTGACAGCAGCGCTTCGAGACATTAGAGCTCAGTATGAGAGCATCGCCACCAAAAACATGCAGGAATCTGAGGAGTGGTACAAGTCCAAGGTGAGTGCCATCATGAAGAGCCACTGTGTGAGTGTTACTAATAATACACTGGTAAAATACTGTAAAATGTACTGATCACCTCTGTGTTTTCTCTGTTAGTTTGCTGACCTGACTGATTCGGCTAAGCGCAATGCTGAGGCCATGAGACAGGCTAAGCAAGAGAACAATGACCTGAGGAGACAAATTCAAGCCCAGAACTGTGATATCGATGCTCTCAAGAGCACTGTACGTACATATATAAAATATTTATGCATCTCCTTTCAAGCTGCCTAAAGCTTTGTATAAAAAAAAGAAAAAAAAAGAAATTGATTCAGGGGTTTCACTAATTATGCTATATTTGAAACCTAAACTGTTTAGTTGTGTCAAATGTGTGTGTATTTTTGTAGTCATTATAGGTTGCTCCATGTAAAACAGGGGTGTCAAACTCAATTCCTGGAGGGCCGGATCCCTGCAGAGTTTTGTTCCAACCCTGTTCCAACACACATACCATGTAGTTTTCAAATAAGGACTTGATTAGTTGGATCAGGTGTGTTTAATTAGGGTTGAATCTAAACTCTGCAGGACTCCGGCCAGACCCGTAACCAGCTATGAGGTCAAGGTTGAAATGTTTCATGTTCAAAAATTAAATTTGTTCTTTGAATGACTAATTTGCTGTTAAACTCCTCATATGAATGCTTGCATGACATGTATAATTCAGTTTAGACCGTTTGCAAGAATGTTTAGCGTCCCTGTTATGAAAATGATCGCTGCAAGACGCTGGCGGTGTGAACGAGGCTTGAGAGAGTTGAGTGAGGGCGCGGCCACAGCCTTTTTTATTTATATTTTTGTATTTTGTTTGTTTTAGTATCAATATCTGGCAACAATGCATCACCGGCACTTAAACTGAATGCAATCAAAAAAGCCCATGGACAGGTTTTTGCTGACAGGATACGACATTTGGTAAGGGAAACGCGAAAATTATCATGATATTATCTGTCATAAACGTTAGCTGTCAAAAACAGTAGCATTTAACACTAGTACACACAGATCTGTAGAACAAGTAGGTTACAGAATGAAATGAAATGTGCAAAAACTAGCCATGAAGAAGTGGATGCCATGTCATTCAGTATAGTTAAATTTTCACAAATTATGCTATAAACTTTCATAAGAGCCCTAGACAAAGTTATTGTAGTTATGTATTGTTTCAATAAACAGCTGATAAATTTATCCACCCTTAAATATAGTAAAGTATTAACAAATGTTGATGCAATAAATAGGGTATGATTTAAAGATAATCATCCCTCCAAAACAGAGAAAACATCTTGTCTCCTTTAAAGTGTTTATAGTGTATATAATGAGTTGTATTTGTAGGGGTTTGCATAAAACCTCCTTCATATTCATGACATGTGTCATGTCATGATTATGAAGGTCTCATGTCAGTCTTATGCACACCCCTTCAAGTAAAGTGTTACCCAATTCTTTAACACCCCCCCCACTAATTTTCAAAGCCTTGGTACGGCAATGACTCCGGCCCTCCAGGAATTGAGTTTGACACCCCTGATGTAAAACAATATAAATTTATAATATTCCCTTATTTAGATAGCTAAAACTTTATGTGTGTTTGTGATGGTAGAATGAGGCTCTGGTGAGGCAGATGAGAGAAATGGAAGAGCAGTTTGCTGCAGAGGCCGGAAACTATCAAGATACTGTGTCCCGTCTGGAAGACGAGATACGGCACCTGAAGGAGGAGATGTCACGCCACCTGCGGGAATACCAGGATCTGCTCAACGTTAAGATGGCCCTAGATATTGAGATTGCCACCTACAGGAAACTTCTGGAGGGAGAGGAAAACCGGTAAGAGTGATGCCGTTGAGCCACTTTAGCAAGTTTCTGTGTGTAAAGTGTTTTTTTGTTCGTTTTACTCTGGTAACTGATGACCTTCAAACTGCACCTTTCAGAATTGTGGTTCCTATCATGAAAATGCCTTCAATGGGTGCACACAGTGGTGGTGAGTCTATCATAGTATAAAAGAAAGTGTTTATTATTATTTAACCCAATTTAGGATTTTTTTTTAGGATGGAATGGTTGAAAGTTTTCAAGGAATAGTTCACTCAAAATGAAAAAGAGGGTTGTAGATTCGCACACACAGACCAGCCAAGCAAACTTTATTAGTGCTTTGAAATATTAAAAGTAAAAGATCCATGTACTGTTCTTTCCACACAGACAAAATAAAAACAGTAAAAAAAATAATAAAAAGAGCTACCTTGCCTTATGTAGGCAATTGTACAGCACAAATTACCATATAGCAACAATGGAATAAGAACAATTCCTTTTTGTTTTTTCATGTCAGAATAGTCCAAGATTATCATATTTCAATGTATGTGATCAAATCAACAAGAGCTAATCCAAAAGTTATTTAAAATGTAATCAAAAGTAGTTCTCACCTAAAACCAATTAGATTACTTTGGAAGAGTTGTATGTTGTGTGAACTATTCCTTTGTGTAAATGGTCAAATTTCCTTCTGCTGAAACTGAATCTGTTCCAAGAAACGGAGTTAACTTTGATTGCTACTGTAGTTGCTCATGATAATGACAAGGGGTAAACAACTGTTTACATATCATGTCCTTTTACAAAACAATGCAATGATTCATCTGTGTCAATCTGTAACATTTTTTAATTCTCTGTACTACTAAGTAGTACATGAGTTATTTTATTCCACCTTTGCATCATATCATCTGCTGTGTGATGTCTTTGAACAGATTATGGTCAGTTTTCTGATACTGGACCTGGAAAGAAAGTCGTAATCAAGACTGTTGAGATTCGTGATGGAGAGGTGAGACACTTTGTTTCCAGTCTTATTGAAACAGACATCTTAGCTCCTTTAACAATCAACTGGCCAGTGAAAAAACACCGTATGCACAGTATTCTTAGTGTTTAACATTATATCTTGTTAGATTTTTAAAAAATGTATATTTGTAACATATGTTGCATATACTGTATCTGACTGATTCTTTTGTTCATTGCTCAGGTGGTGAAAGAATCTACAAAAGAAAAGAGCAGAGATGATAAAAAAGATTCAAATGGTCAAGGAGAATCTGACAAAGATTAGAGCGTGCAGATAAATGAATGCTTGATGAGTTATGTGTTGCGGTTTTAAAGGGACTGTAATGGTAAAATGTAGGCACACGTGCGGTTTACGATGATGCTTGTAGTGTAGTGAATAATCATGTGACTCAGTATTGTGTATAATATGGTGCTATTACTATATATGAGCATAACATGACAATGCCTTAACTAATAAATCATGTATGCAGACCTAATAAAGTCACTAACAAGATGCCCAACAAACAATTACTTACAGATAACAAAAACAATATTTCAGAAGTTCACGTCAATATAATCTTCAAATAAATGTGAATGGAAACCGAATTTGTCGTCTTGTCCATAACTAAGTGTTTGCGTTTGAGCCACAAATCAGAGGATTTTTTATCTGCTCCTGCGGACCAACAGCACCGCATTTTGTGATCTGGATCATTAACTCATTAGGAGATCATTAGCTTGTTTAAAAAGAGCTCCACGAACTGAGTGTGTCATAAGAAAGACAAACAAAATGTGCATTGCTTTGGGTCCTCAGAACCAAAATTGAAACGCACTGACACCTCGTGAGTCTTTTTTTTTAGCATATAGCACATTAATGGGTCATTAAATTCTAATGACACTTTATTTAGAATTAATTGTTCTGCAAATGTAAGCAGCATGCACACACGTGTAGTTATGAGAAAGTCCATTGTAAACTTAGTAAGAAGAATATTAGTAAGGACAGTGATGAGGGGCCATAAAAATATATTTATACCCGGATTTGTTGTGCTGTTTTGCAGTGAAAATTCCACAATATTTGTTACATATTTATGAAGTTAGTACTAAGTGACAGTGAAAGCACAATTACTTGTAAATATATATTTTTCTATATTTACAAGTAATTGTAAGTTGTATATAATAAATAAATATACAAAATATTTTACTTTTTTTTTTTGCATATGAGCTTTAAGTATACTTCAAGTTAATTTTCTAAAGTAGACTTTCCAAATATACTTTGTAAAAATATTGAAACAGTACGATACAAATATACTACTAGTGCATTGATATTGGCATACTTACTACATACATTTGTACTTACTACATATACAGTGGGTACGGAAAGTATTCAGACCCCCTTAAATGTTTAACTCTTTGTTATATTGCAGCCATTTGCTAAAATCATTTAAGTTATTTTTTTTTCACTGTATACATAGAAGTATATAACTGAAATTTACTTTAGTTTACTTAATGAAATGAACTTGAATCTGAATTTTTTTTCGGTAATTGAAGCGGTTCCACCCCAAAGCTGACTTGTTACTATAAACTCGAACTTATAAGTTTGTATGATAGTATGTAAACATATACTGGAGTACTACCTCAGAGAAGCCAGTGTGTGTGAAAAAGTATGTAATAGGCTGTCCAATCATTGAAACAGTCATAATTTGGCAAGAACTGAAGCAGTACATCACATGCAATGCAGATAACAGGGTTTTTTTTTTCTTGTGGCAAAATCTGTATTTAAACTGCAGGCACTGCTTGAAAGCCTGATCTGTTTTGGTTTGTGACAGCATGTCCTACAGAAGGAGCAGGAGGCAGCCAGTCAGCAAGCTCCATAAACAGAGATGCAGAGTTCCATCATATATCTCAAAAACGGTGGTTAAATATGAAAACTACTTTCCAATGATACAGCGCTTGTGTAGAGATAAACATTAATTTGTTCTAGAATCATATATAATGGTCCCAAATATGTAATAATGAGCCCACTGGTGGGCTAGTGAGAGCTTTAACGGAATAGTTCCAAAAACAGAAAAATGTGCTTACTCATTGCCTTAGGCCATCCAAAATGTTGATTCATTGTAGCCAAACCCATGCATATTAATGAATTCAGTTCATTAATAATTTAATTTCATGCATCGATCCATATCAATGTATCATTACATCTCTAGCAACTAGCAGGCACACCTTTCCTGATCTACTTCTGATACCTTAAGACACTGATGCCAAATGCAAATCATCACATCAAGAATAAAAGACAAAAGAGAGAAATTAGTAAGGAACTTGGGTACTTTTAATGTAAGTAGCAGATAAACAACCATGACACTACAGGGATTACAAGCTTAACACAAAATGAACTGCAAAGAACACTTTAAAAAAAAAAAGTAATAAAAAAAAAGTCCAAAAAGGGTAAGATCCATTTTTTATACATTTCCAAACCGCTCAGCACGTTTTCGCTTCTTTGCCTGAAAAAGAAAGAGAGGGTGGGGTGTGGAGAAGGGTTATACAGCGAGAAACATAAGATTGTAACATGGTCAATATATTGATATAAGTAGGAGCCTCGCTTGAGAAGGTGTTGCCACAATTTACAGTGGTTAACTAGCAGATAAGATTCAGTTTTATTCCTCTGAAGTGAATGTGCTCAGTGATGTTGTCTGACATTATTATTATTATTATTTTTAATCCCTTCTGTCCTTTGTCTAAATTATTCACTACATTTAACCTGACCATACGGAGATGGTGAAAACGTAGTCTTGCCACAAAGTGACACTACCTTGTCTCTTGTATGGTAGGCAATGTTAGTCACCCCACACAATATTACCAAATTTGTAGAACCATTATTTCTTCCAACAAAGATAACCTGAATAATTTTCCAGAAACAACAGAAATTTTTAGAACTCTGAGGTTGTAACAAACTATGAATAGAGTGTTTGCCAACACTTAGTGTAGCACCTTTCCGTCTAAAGAAAATTAAAGAAATTCATACATGCAGTGTTCTCAAAAAACATTAAATAAAACAAACTAATGCATAAATACAAATATTTGTCTGGTATTTTATTAGATGCTGAATAAAAAAAATGATTTAATTCCCTAAGAAAAAAAATGATTTAATTCCCTAAGAAAAAAAATGATATTTGTACAGTCTGCATTAACACTGCAGATCCTTTATTACTTGGCATGTTTAAGAAGCAAATAAGCTAAATAAATATGAACAGAAATCACACAAACTTATGCTTAAAGAGCCCATATCTTCCCGTCCAATTTATTTTTCCAGTAACATTAACTGTACTATATATTACACTTTTATATAGCACTTCACACTGAATAAATTTATTATTTTGGATTAAAGATATTAAAGTTATTAAAGATATTAGGTAATCACAAATCAACAATTATTGTCTGTGCGCTCTCTTGTTTGACCTTGCAAAGTCTGAACTGCTGCCACGTCCAACCTGCGAGAATCTAGATCTACCTCATGAGTAAAATAAAAACAACCCTCAAAAGACACTTCTAATGTTTTGATGACATTATGGTTGCTCAGCCAGAGAAGACATTTAACACTGCCCTTTCATATAGCTTGCTTGACGAGAGAACAAACCTTTTGGTACTCATGTGTCAAGCAAGCAACATTTGAGCTTATGTTTATCACATTTGATGTACTCTACATACGACTTGACTAATAGAGGGTGTGCACATGACGTCACCGTCAGCTGGAGTGAGTGTGGCTCCGCCCACTGAGTGGCAAAAAGACTGATAGTAGCATTGGTTTTCAGCGTGAATGCTGCGAAAGAACACACAAAACACAACTAAACGAGAAAGAGCTGTGCGATTGACCATACAAATAGACTTGACAAGAAATCAGAGGCATATTTTTACAGACTGCCGAAACCTACAGAAAAGAGAAGCAAATGAATCGCTGCAATTCACAGAAACAATTGGACTCCAGGCAGCGAAACACGGATCATGTAATGTCAATATGTTGAATTTTGTGGTAAAATCATACCCTATATATTGTATTATAATATATCGTACTGACAACTCGTCAATTAAATATTTACCATCTTCTATTCTGCATAACTGGATGTTTATAAATAAAAACTATACAAGTTTTAGGGCTGGACGATATATATATAACATTGGTCTAAATCCGGATGATCACTTGTATCAATTACAAAATGCGTTCACAGGTAAATCTGCTTTATTTCCCCAGCATCAAAATCACGCACATATAAATGTCAGGAAACACCATTCCTGGCTTCATATCAATATCCATGGACCACTGGATATTTGCCAAGTTGTAGGGAACATTATATCGAGTCCAGCAACCTTTAGTTTAAACCGATTATCGTTTGTTTTACTCACGTTTTCGCAGCTTCCCTATTAAATCCATTCATGCAGCAGGCTCTCTTGTCACTCAGTCCGGCAGAGGGGGCGTGTTCAATGCATACCCTCTATACATTTACATGAATAAATGAGAAGGGGCAACTCTAAATAGATGGCCATATGCAATGACCAACACAGATGAAGTTGAATTGAGAGTGGTGAATTTGCTTCTCCTGTGTTCAGAAATGAAAACTCATTTCAAACCCATAAAACTTTTGTTCATCTTCAGAACACAGATACCTTGTAATATTTTCTCAGCTTCTGCCCATCTATCAAAAATCCACGTAATCAACATTTTCAAGCTTCAAAAAGCAGACATCTTAAAAGTAATACATATACAGGTGCATCTCAATAAATTAGAATCTCATGGAAAAGTTCATTTATTTCAGTAATTCAACTCAAATTGTGAAACTCGTGTATTAAATAAATTTTTCACAATTTGAATTACTGAAATAAATGAACTTTCCACGACATTCTAATTTAGAGATGCACCTGTAAATAGCGGTTTAATCCAAGTCTCCTGAGAGACTCCATCACTTTATATGATGAACAGATTTCAACAGGCATTTATTCACGTATAAACATTGATCATCACACACAGATTTAATGAACCTTTTAAAACCAGTTTACCAGCAGAACCCATACCTCTGTATCATTGGCTCCAGCAGACGCTGCACTTGTGACAATGCCAAATCTCTCCTTCCTCTTCTTAAGCTTTTCATCATCCTCAATCTGTGAACACACACAAAACATTCAAATAGCTACTAAGCAAGACAATATCATTTGTAAGTTGTAAGTGAAATATGAAAAAAGGTACCTTTTTAGAAACTGAAGAGACACTCATGCCAAAACGTTCTGCTCTCTTCTTTAATACCTCAGCGTCAACCTGAAAGAAGAGTGGCACGTTCATCAGTGGTTTTGCAGAGATACATTTATTTCACATTTAAATTTCCAAGCCCCTAGGAAAATGTGCAACCAGATTACTTACATTTGGTTTGGCTGAAGTTCCTAAAAAAAAATAAAAAACACCACATGTAAATGAATACGGAACTTTTCATTAATTAGACACTGTAGCTTGAAACCTTAAAGGGGTCATATGATGCGATTTCAAGTTTTCCTTTCTCTTTGGAGTGTTACAAGCTCTTGGTGCATAAAGAAGATCTGTAAAGTTGCAAAGACTAAAGTCTCAAATCCAAAGAGATATTCTTTATAAAAGTTAAGAGTCAGCCACCAAAAAAAAAACAAAAGGGTCAATTCTAACTTTGCCATGACAATCTGGCGCTTCTGAATCAGCAACTGTAAGTATGTTTTGTTATTAGTTTAAGTATTTGCTATTGACTGTTCAAATGCGGAGTTTTGCACAGCGCAGAGTAACGTGTCGTGTGTGTGTGTGTGAGAGAGGGGAACAGGGTCACATCACAGGAGAGTGAATTGCCTGTCAGAAATCATAGCACATCAGCTGTCTTAACCACGGCTTGTGTACTGCATCATCTCTGTGTCTGTCACGCGACTCTGTTGCCCTTTCGGGCTTGAACTGATGGTAAAACTAACGA
Organism: Sinocyclocheilus grahami; assembly: GCF_001515645.1. Taxonomy (NCBI): domain Eukaryota; kingdom Metazoa; phylum Chordata; class Actinopteri; order Cypriniformes; family Cyprinidae; genus Sinocyclocheilus; species Sinocyclocheilus grahami. The sequence continues at coordinate 86,468 of NW_015505993.1, forward strand.
CATTATTAACGGTCTTGATATTTACTTTGAAAGCTGACGCTCGAGATTATGGTAAGGGACGTTACATTTCTGACGCGTGCTTGCAGTGTTCGGCCAATCACAATGCATTGGGTCAGCTGGCCAATCAGAGCAGACTGCGCTTGTCAAAGGAGGGGGCTTTGTAGACAATGAAGCATTTGAGAGAGGCGGGGCATAGAGGACCTACAATAATGTACAGTATTTGAAAAAGAATGTGTTTTTTGAATATTAAAGCATTTACACTATTCTGTTACACCAAATAATGATCTTTAAAATAGCATCATATGACCCCTTTAAGTTTAAAGATAGACTGGGTTCCACAATATACTGCTCACAACAAACACAGAGCAAGCACTGATGTCCAAAAGTCATCACAAAGAAAATCAGATCAAAACACTGTACTTGGTGACTGACGGGTTGTTCAAATGTTATGTCATGTTTTTCATTTGCAACTTATTTTTAAGTACTTGTACGATGCGATTTTAATCCACCTTATTTTCCCGTAAGAGCAGGCACAGCCATTTGTAAATTTAATGTGTCTGGCTTCTGGTGTCATCCGCTTCCAGCTATATTTAGATGCTTTGCTACTTGATATTGCAAACTGGTGTTTCTTACTAGAACATTTAAATGCATTGTCTTAATTATAAGCACACTGGGTTGTACCACAAACATTTTTTACTGTTTACTGCACCTTGTTATTCTTCTCGTCATTTCCCTACAGCAGCTAATTAAGCGGAAGTCTCACACATTCACAGAAAACAGCTTACTTCCGCATTAAAAAAAAAATAAGGTGGGTATGAGAATGTGAATAAAACTGGCTTGTCAAAGGAGGGGGCTTTGTAGACAATGAAGCATTTGAGAGAGGCGGGGCATAGAGGACCTACAATAATGTACAGTATTTGAAAAAGAATGTGTTTTTTGAACATTAAAGCATTTACACTATTCTGTTACACCAAATAATGATCTTTAAAATAGCATCATATGACCCCTTTAAGTTTAAAGATAGACTGGGTTCCACAATATACTGCTCACAACAAACACAGAGCAAGCACTGATGTCCAAATTTAAATGACTGACTTATGTATGTGCCAGTTTTAAGTAAATAAATAGTTTATTAAAAGATAAAAATTAACAAATTTGAAGACATTATCAGACTAAAAATGTAAAACAACTGACTCACTGAGTCATTCATTGCAGCTGGTCACGACCAAAAGTCATCACAAAGAAAATCAGATCAAAACACTGTACTTGGTGACTGACGGGTTGTTCAAATGTTATGTCATGTTTTTCATTTGCAACTTATTTTTAAGTACTTGTACGATGCGATTTTAATCCACCTTATTTTCCCGTAAGAGCAGGCACAGCCATTTGTAAATTTAATGTGTCTGGCTTCTGGTGTCATCCGCTTCCAGCTATATTTAGATGCTTTGCTACTTGATATTGCAAACTGGTGTTTCTTACTAGAACATTTAAATGCATTGTCTTAATTATAAGCACACTGGGTTGTACCACAAACATTTTTTACTGTTTACTGCACCTTGTTATTCTTCTCGTCATTTCCCTACAGCAGCTAATTAAGCGGAAGTCTCACACATTCACAGAAAACAGCTTACTTCCGCATTAAAAAAAAAATAAGGTGGGTATGAGAATGTGAATAAAACTGGACACAACCAATGTGTGGCAGTAGAAGTATAGAAATATGTGGCACAAAAATAATATCATGGTCTTATCCATGACAACTGCATCATAGCGGCACAACAACACATAATAAACTTAATTGAAAATAACAAATAGCAGCAGTATTTTTAACAAAAGGACTTCTGAAAACAGTTTTGAGATGCACTGTACACATATTAGATGTCAACTCGCCTTTGGACGACACAGATTCAGGTACTTCCAAACCAAACCTATTAAAACAAGAATAGGAATTAAAGATATATAGAGGTCTCAAAACACACACACAAAATAATCTACTGGATTACATAAATATTATAGCTAAGAGATGATACCCATGTATATGTTCACATGTCCACTTTCCCCATTTGACAGGTCCCATATAACGGTTACAAGTCTGTTTGTTTCTCTAGAATGCATGTGCAATTTATTACTGTTGTCAAATTTTATTTCTAATTTAAAGTGATTTGAATGTTTGACAGTCATGTTGATTTGTCTTATTGACAGAAAATGTTTTCTTACATAAGACCATTGCACAGTCCAAACACTGCATTTCACTCTAAAAGAGGGTCGAAGACTGAAGAATTCTAAGAATTTCTTTAATGACATTTAATGTAATCTCTCTCTCAAACAATCAAACCTTGCTGCCCGTGCCGCCTTTTTGCTGTCTGTATTCGGTGGAAGATCGAAGCGTTCTGCTCTTTTCTGAAGCCTCTGCAATGAAAATAATCATTTAAATACTACTACTAATAATAATAATAATTTTTACTACTTTTATGGCATGTAGAATATACCATAGGATTTAAATCATAAATAAAGCACATATGAATAATGCCCTACTGGAGCAAAACACCCCTTTGTGCCACCTGGCTGTGATTTTACAAACAAGCTTCACAAATGTTTAATAGTAGCAAAGCACAATCAAGGGCTGTAGCGTCTAAACTCAGTGACATGGTAAGTAAAATAAATAATTGTCATAAGTATGACAAATGTGATTTAACTAACACTGTATGTGGTTGCAGTAAAGATCATTACCTCACCAACTGCAGCAGGAGGGTTTATCTTGACCAGTTTTTTCTCAGTCACCCTGAAACCAAGAGCACATTAAATAAACATCAACCCATTTCCAAACACTCATCCTCAGGCAAAACTAATACTATAGTGTGGCATATTTTTTTATATATGATATGTGCAATGTATGCTGATGTATTAATGAAAGAGGAATGACATACTCTTCAGGAGGAGTGAACTCTTGCTTCTGGACATCTGTCTCTTCTTTGGCAAAGGCCTCCTAAAACACGTGCAGTGTGTTACATTGAGCAAATCAAACACTATGACTGTTGTCCCATCTGGAACATGACAAACACATTTGTTTGTTTACACCTATTAAAATCCATTAAAAATCCATCCATTTACAGTAAAAAAAAAAAAATTTCATCACAGGTGATCCGATTAATTTAACCCCAAAGAGAGACCATCAGAGAGGCACGTGACCACATCGCTTTGAAAGGTAAACTTCAAGTTGTTTTGCTGTATCCTGGACAGTAAAGGACCACCTATTTACCTGTCAATCATCGACTGTACTTTGAATACATGTATGCTTTAAAATAAAACTAGATAGGTTAAGTTCATCAAAGAAAAACTAGGGCTGTATATGACAATATATATCTTGACAATGATTAAAAAAAAAAAAAAAAAAAAAGGGGAAAGGGAATTTTTTAATTAAACACATTTGTTTGTTTACACCTATTAAAATCCATTAAAAATCCATCCATTTACAGTAAAAAAAAAAAATTTCATCACAGGTGATCCGATTAATTTAACCCCAAAGAGAGATCATCAGAGAGGCACGTGACCACATCGCTTTGAAAGGTAAACTTCAAGTTGTTTTGCTGTATCCTGGACAGTAAAGGACCACCTATTTACCTGTCAATCATCGACTGTACTTTGAATACATGTATGCTTTAAAATAAAACTAGATAGGTTAAGTTCATCAAAGAAAAACTAGGGCTGTATATGACAATATATATCTTGACAATGATTAAAAAAAAAAAAAAAAAAAAAGTGTGAATGGAGATTTTTAATCTCAAAAACCGCACTGTCTGACTATTTTCTTAACCATATTCAAAAACATTTGTTCTTAACACAACCACTGGGCACCAAGCAGGCACTGTAGCTTTGTGCAGAATACATCATGTAACATGTACATGAATATGTGAACTGGAGAGCAACGTTCAGGGTTCACAAACAGAACTTTCTGAAATTAGATTTTGCCCTGAAAATTCCAATGGAAACATTACATCTGAGAAAACTTACCTCACCAAATTCTCCCAGAACTTCCTCTTCATTCACTTCTTCTAAAACCACATTTTAAAATGTTAATCAGGCATTGTAATAGTTTCTGAATTTTAGATTTGTCCTACCAGGATGCCCAAAATTATTTTTATTCACATTTGTTAAAGGAATATTTCAACCAAAAGTGAAAATTAAGTCTTCATTTACTCATCCTTATGTTGGTCCAAACCTGTATGAGTTTCTTTCTAAATACAGAACATAAGTAACCAACCATTTGCTAGTATTACTATGGAAGTTGCTAGAAATACTATGGAAGTCACTGGTGACCAATCAAACTGGTTTTATCACCAACGTTCTTCAAAATATCGTCGTTTGTGTTCAGCAGAAGAAATTAATTCATACGGATTAACAACCTCTTTAAGAATAAAAAGGGAGTAGAAAATCATTAAATAGGGAAAAAGTGTTAGACTTAACTTTGATATTAGATATCTAAGAACACAATTGTAATCAGAACTGGTTAAGAAAAAAAAAAAAAAATATATATATATATCTTGCATTAGCAAATGCATACCATGCTCTTCCAGGTAAGCCTGCAGCCGGGCAATCAGATCGGCTTTATTTCCTTTGGCATCCAGCCCACGAGCAGTACATTCCTGCTTCAGTTCTGCCAGCTGTGGAGATTATATTAGTTATAGTGACTGGGGTTACATTTACCACAAACAAATCACATATCTGCAGTGTGAAACCTACGTTTCGTCAGTCCACATAAATTGAATGTACCATGACACACACACCTGGTCAGCTATCCTTGTGGGGACTCTCCATAGAAGTAATGGTTTTTCTACTGTACAGACCGTATATTCTATTGCCCTACACCAACCCTACCCCTCACAGGAAACTTTCTGCATTTTTAGATTTTCAAAAAACTTAATTCTGTGTGATTTATTAGCTTGTTTACCCGTGGGGACCTCAATTTAGGTCCCCACCGTGACACGAGTCCCCATGAGTCTGTGTGTATTCAGGTTTAAGTCCCCACCAGAATAGAAAAACAGGTACACACACTATATACATATATAGAGAAGAGGGGAAAAAACAAAAAGAGAGAAAGAGAGAAAAATTCTTCCATCCTTTGTCTACGTCAATGTATGGTCTAACACGTTGTTTACGTAAGCCGCTCACTAGATTTTCAGACCATTACGCCCAAAATGCGGTTTAGGAAAGCAGCTAGGTGTTGACGGACTACGATGGCCAAAAAAGTAAGCAACTAACTTGTTTTAAACTATGTTGTATTGTTTCAGCCCACTTTTTTAGGCACTTGTAGGGGAAGAAGAACACGTGCCGTTTTTTTTTTTTTTTAGAAACCACTTTTGTTTTACGAGTGGTGAGGGAACAAAGTAAAAGTCGCATTTTAGAAGTATCTTAAAGACTTTTAAGTAAATTGTTTTACATCGAGGAACGAAAGGTACACAGCTCACTATGTTTGAGGCTATAGTCGAAACGCTGTCTGTCGATAGGAAAGCTGGCTAGATTTTAGCTACATGAGTGCTGAATAAAGCTTGAAACGTTAAATATATCACAACTTATTCATCATAACCTCACCCAATTTATCACAGCTAAGACCAGCTTGCCGTTACAGCTAGATCCAAACACTAAACAGAAAGGTTCTTTGCACCTTGTTTCTTACCTTGAGTTTATGCAGTTCCACGACTTCCGCCATTTTATTGAAGAGGTTTGTATTTTGAAATCTGCTTCTTCTTCTTCTTTTGGAGTTTTATGGTGGTTGGGAAATCTGCTTCATTCCTGTTTTAAAGTCTTTGCGGCCAATCTTGCGCTGCAGCACCACCGGTCGGCCAGGAGACTGCTGTGGCGTACGGGTTCTGCAGCTGTTGAGATTGTTCCTCAAATGAATTTCACTAAATGGTTAAAAGACATTTAACACAGCTTGCCAGTTTCTTTTCCCCTAAACTCATTCCTATCGAGGGGAGTGGCAGATACTACTTCCACAAAACCTCTGACTACACACCTAAATATCCTACAGTACAGTCTGTCTAATATTTACATTGTAGCGTTACAATTTCAGGTTTATTTCATAGAATTTCACAATGAGTGAACTTTGCAACATCGACCCTGTTGTTAAACTAAATGAACGAACATTCAACTAAATTGAGCTGAATAATGACAATTTTCTTCTGCAGAGCTTTACAGCTGAAATTCGTTTCATACTGTTATGAATTTTGCAACATCAACACTATTATTTCACAGTTAATTATTGTGAAGCTGCTTTGAAACTATATTTTATTAAGCATATAACGTAAGTGTCTCTAGAGCGCGCGCGGCGCACAAAAAGGCACAGCGTTTGAAAGCAGCAGTCTATATCCGGGTAATGAATAGAGTCGGCCACGCCAGGTTTGCCAATGTGCTATTATTATCATTTCAACTGGGTGTTATTGTGTTAGTTTGAGGCTTTGCGCTCCAGCACCCTTTGTAAACCATAAGAGAGCGGACGTTATTTCCCCCTCAGTGCATTGGTTTAGACATACACGGAACGGAGTTGGTTTTACGTCAAGTGGGAGGGCTTTGTTGTTTCACTCAGTTGATTGGTTTAGAAGGCTGAACGCACCTTTCTTCGTTCGGCCAGAGGGCGGGGCTTGTTTTTGTGCGTTGTCGCGAGGGCGTGCGTGTATGAAACGCGGGAACTGGCGGGAATGATAATAAGCTGTGACATGGTTTTCTGTCGTCAGTATTTTTAAGATCAAATAATTGATTTTAATTCTTTTGATTGCCGTTTGGATACTAAGGGGCAGTTTGACATGGAGTCTTTTCAGAAAGTCGAGAAGATTGGAGAGGGAACATACGGGGTTGTTTATAAAGCCAAGAATAAAATCACCGGAGAGACAGTTGCCCTGAAGAAAATTCGGTTAGACACGTAAGTGTTTGTCATTAGTTTCTTTTTCTTGTGTTAAATTTGTGTGTGAGATTTTTGTGTCATTAGTGTCTTAGATTTAAACATCTTGCATACAGTCACACTCTAAATTGTAACTTAGTGTCTGCCCCTAAAGTACATGTATATTATTTATGATTCATAAAACGTATCTGTTACGTAATTTACGTTACGTGTTTAACTTCGCCTCAGAAAGGCGTTCGGTCAAAGCTGTTGCACTGCTGATGAAGATCATCCAGATTTACACATTTTAATGTTCGTTTACAAACAGATGATGAAGTTTCACTTTGTTGACATTAGTTAATGCATACGCTGTCATTAACTTTAAAAGTATTTAACCTTAAATGACGTATTACCCAAATACACTGAGCCGTCGGAGACGTAAGCTGAGATGATGTTCAGTAGTCATGTAAACAGATGTTTGTCTTAAATGCACGTCGTCTTTGATTGACATATGATTATTTGTTTGATTTCAGAGAGACTGAAGGTGTTCCCAGCACCGCCATACGTGAGATCTCTCTGCTAAAAGAGCTCAATCACCCAAACATAGTCAAGTATGTACAGTGTCTAGTCCTGGGTTGCATTTCCCAAAAGCATCGCAAGCTTAACTTGATCGTAGAAACAGTTGTCACCAATTGACCTACGATCAATATAGGATTATGATGCTTTTAGGAAACTGAGCCCTGAATGATTGAATTTTTCATAACTTGTGTCCACATCATAATGCAGAGTCAAACTCAGTCAGTGTACAGGCAGTTTTAGAAAAACTGCCCTAATGCTTCTGGAGTCTTACAGGGCTGTTTATTCACCTACAGGTTGCGTGATGTGATACACACCGAAAATAAGCTTTACTTGGTGTTTGAATTTCTTCACCAAGACCTGAAGAGGTTTATGGACTCGACCTCTGTCACTGGCGTATCCTTGCCACTCGTGAAGGTGAACTTTTGGAGTTATAGCACAGATTTTATTGATAATGTGAAGCTACTGTAAATATTGATTTGAGCAAAGTTAAATGTTTGCTAAAATCAATATGAAAAAAAAAGCCAGAATTTTAATACTTTTTTTATTTTATTTTATTTTTTACCACTGACAGTACAATTTTGGCAAATAAGAGTTACACAAAATGTATGAATTTAAACGAAAAATAATTTCATTCCAAATTACAAGATTGTTATTTGCTTTTGTTTCAATGTCAGTTCATATGTAAATATATCACATATGTGTCATTTTATTCCTAAGAAAAAATGCTGTTAACCAGTGGTTTTCAGCCCTGATTCTGGGGATGCACAGCATCGCATATTTTCTGTGTCACTCTCATATGACACTCGACTTAGTTCACGGATCAAATCAGGTGTACAAAAACAATACAAAATGTGTGAAGTGTTGTGCTTCTCCAGGATTATTCTTGCTTCATGCCAGAATTTTAATACTTTTTTTATTTTATTTTATTTTTTACCACTGACAGTACAATTTTGGCAAATAAGAGTTACACAAAATGTATGAATTTAAACGAACACAATATTCTCAAAAAAGAATTTCATTCCAAATTACAAGATTGTTATTTGCTTTTGTTTCAATGTCAGTTCATATGTAAATATATCACATATGTGTCATTTTATTCCTAAGAAAAAATGCTGTTAACCAGTGGTTTTCAGTCCTGATTCTGGGGATGCACAGCATCGCATATTTTCTGTGTCACTCTCATATGACACTCGACTTAGTTCACGGATCAAATCAGGTGTACAAAAACAATACAAAATGTGTGAAGTGTTGTGCTTCTCCAGGATTATTCTTGCTTCATTATAGTAACTTATTATAATGAATAATTATTATATAATTGTATAATAATTAATAATCTTAAATGTCTGTTTTATTTAGCTATATTAGTTTTAATATTGTACCTGGATGCTAGATGCTCTGTTTGTAATGTACTTCATGCTCTATTAGGCAACAATACATTGGATTTGGAACATCGGCTTTGATGCGTATCCATTCAAGTCAAGTCACCTTTATTTATATAGCACTTTATACAATACAGATTGTGTCAAAGCAGGTTTACTGGAAAAAGCAGGTGTTAAACAGGAAAATATTGATTCAATTATGCAGACAAAATTAAGTTCTGCTGTAAAGCAGCTCTAAAAAGAGGACATTAGTAAACAGAGTTTTCAGTTAAAGTCAGTTCATTGTTGATTCAATGATGCCATCATTCAGCTCATTTCAATTCTCTTCCAATAGTGTCTGTGCAATCAAGTCCATAATATTGCTGATCATTAGGCGCCTCCAACTAAGCAAGTCAAAAGGCGACAGTGGCAAACTCCGGTGGTGACAAGTGGATAAAAAAACCTTGGGAGAAACCAGTCTCCATTGAGTCCTGTGTAATTTAAGCATAGGTTTATTACAGTATTTCACATTAATTGTTTATTATTGACTGTAAAGTAGCTAATGCATGTCATTGAGGCCTAAGGGTTCTTTCACACTGGGCGTGATTGCTAGAAAATCCGAGTGCAGTTGTTCACATGTTTATTATTTGTAAGGCTTATAATATTTATACATTTCTCAAAAGTTGTAAAGAAAAGTAGGATTTTCCCTAGATTTCTACTAAGCAGGGAAATCTCAAACTTTTACAGCAAAGATTATTGATGTTTCGGTTTCATATAAGAGTACAAATTGTTGTTACTTGGACATTTTTCTTACCTGTAAGGGGTTCCTGGCCACAAAAAGTTTGAGAAGTCTTATGAGAGCCTATTGCCCTCATTAAAGTCCCCACCCACCCTCACCTTAAAAAAGATGATGATCCGACGATAGCTGCTCGCATCTCAGCTTGTCTAACAGACATTTCTTGCTGGATGACGGACCATCACCTTCAACTCAAACTTGCCAAGACAGAACTGCTTGTGGTTCCAGCAAACCCATCGTTTCATCACAATTTCACCATCCAGTTAGGCACATCAACCATAACTCCTTCTAAGACAGCCAGAAACCTTGGAGTTATGATTGATGATCAGCTGACTTTCTCAGACCACATTGCTAAAACTGCCCGGTCCTGCAGATTTGCTTTATTCAACATCAAGAAGATCAGGCCCTTTCTTTCGGAACATGCTTCACAACTCCTTGTTCAAGCTCTTGTTCTGTCCAGGCTGGACTATTGCAATACTCTCTTGGCAGGTCTTCCAGCCAGTTCTATGAAACCATTACAATGAATCCAGAACGCGGCAGCAAGATTAGTCTTTAACGAGCCGAAAAAAATGCCTGTCACACCTCTGTTTATCAATTTGCTTTTGCTCCTCCATAAAAGCCCAATTTCAAATCAGTAAAATCATGTGATGTGACTTTTGCAAAATGTTTATCAATTTGCACTGGCTACCAATAGCTGCTCGCATAAAATTCAAGGCATTGATGTTTGCCTACAAAACCACCACTGGCTCTGCACCCCTTTACCTAAATTCATTACTTCAGACTTATGTGCCCTCCAGAAGCCTCTGTTCTGCAAGTGAATGGTGCTTTATTGTGCCATCCCAAAGAAGCACAAAATCACTTTCACAGACTTTTAAATGAAATGTTCCCTCCTGGTGGAATCACCTGCCCAACTCAATCCGAGTCCTTAACCATCTTCAAGAATCGGCTAAAAACATATACACTTGACCCTCTAACACTAGACTCTATTCCATTTCCATTTTATCTACTTGTTTTATTTTTTATTTATATAAAAAAAGCTTGACCCTCTAGCACTTACACTCTCTGTTCAATTTCTATTAGGACTGCTCGATTATGGCAAACATTATGATCATGATTATTTTGGACAATATTGTAATCAAGATTATTTAAAGGGGTCATATGATGATTTTTTAAAGATCATTATTTTGTGTATTTGGTGTAACAGAGTATGTTGAAATGCTTTAATGTTCAAAAAAGGAGCAAAAGTGAAATGCTAGCTGGAAAGGGGCGCAATAATCATTTTATCTCGATCTTATCTCGAAACTGTATTTCGATTAATTGCACAGCCTTAATTTCTATTCTAACTACTTGTTTTCTTTTTATTAAAAACAAAACAAAACATGAACCTTTATCAATCAGGGTAAATCCGTGTATCATTCGATCATTAGTTTTTTTATTTAATATTTAAAGTAGAAAAATTCCTTTTTAAGTTTTTTGTTTTTTTTCCAAAAAACGAGAATTCAGCTTAAATGTTAGTTTTTCATTAATGGGTGGAAAAATGAATAAACAGCTTGAATATTCGATTTCTACATGTGGGCGGGAATGAAACGCCCCTCTCCACTGATTGGTCAACCAAACATTACAACATAATAGTCCTAAAAGAAACAAAAAACATAATAATAGTCCTCCGCTTCTATTGATTCTTAACATGTTTATTTCTACTACATTTGATCTCTTTCTCGTCATCAAACAGCCAGATTAATGAATGGCTTGACACAAACCGTACCGAGGCAGAGCCTTTGGTCCTTTGGCACACCGCCTGATCTATTATAGCTAACTATCAAAATCTGTGTGGCAAAGCTGCACAACACACTGCACTGGGAGAATGTATTGTAGTGAAGCACAGACCACTAT
>NW_015505993.1:98455-101300 GCF_001515645.1 Sinocyclocheilus grahami
AAAAAAAAAGCAAGGACAAATACAATAGAATAAAAAGATATAAACTGTGCTTGAAGGGTTTTTTAAGGCAAATGCGAGCCTAAAGTATTCATTTAACAGCCTGCTACAAAAATGAATAATCAAATGTAAAATAAAACGGTATAGTCTTCACTGTAAGAATTAAACTTTCTTTGTTTCTTATTAAAGCTACAAAAGTCATTCAGTCAAGAGCAGTGAGTGATTTTGTCTTTGTGTTAAATATTAATCAAACAACAAAAGACAAAGTCAGAAGCAGGAATAGCCCGCTGTCACTAAGTGCCGCACTGATCTAATTTACTCTTACGTATGTACAGTATTTTTATTCTCAACTCTTTACGTTCAAACAGTGCAAGTTCTCTTTAGTGCTTTTAAAAACATTAATAAATCTAATCAACTTTAATAAATCAAGCACGTCCCATTTTGCAAAAGTCACAACACATGATTTTACTGATTTAAAATTGGGCTTTTATGGAGGAGCAAAAGTGAAATGCTAGCTGGAAAGGGGCACAATAATCATTTTATCTCGATCTTATCTCGAAACTGTATTTCGATTAATTGCACAGCCTTAATTTCTATTCTAACTACTTGTTTTCTTTTTATTAAAAACAAAACAAAACATGAACCTTTATCAATCAGGGTAAATCCGTGTATCATTCGATCATTTGTTTTTTTATTTAATATTTAAAGTAGAAAAATTCCTTTTTAAGTTTTTTGTTTTTTTTCCAAAAAACGAGAATTCAGCTTAAATGTTAGTTTTTCGTTAATGGGTGGAAAAATGAATAAACAGCTTGAATATTCGATTTCTACATGTGGGCGGGAATGAAACGCCCCTCTCCACTGATTGGTCAACCAAACATTACAACATAATAGTCCTAAAAGAAACAAAAAACATAATAATAGTCCTCCGCTTCTATTGATTCTTAACATGTTTATTTCTACTACATTTGATCTCTTTCTCGTCATCAAACAGCCAGATTAATGAATGGCTTGACACAAACCGTACCGAGGCAGAGCCTTTGGTCCTTTGGCACACCGCCTGATCTATTATAGCTAACTATCAAAATCTGTGTGGCAAAGCTGCACAACACACTGCACTGGGAGAATGTATTGTAGTGAAGCACAGACCACTATTCATTTATGTGAACTATACAGTCATAACTTTTGGGTTAGACAATACGCTGCGTTTTAGACAAAGGAGGAACTTAAATAATATGACAGATATGAAAAGAAATGACTGTGTAATTTACCTTCACAGCACATCTATTTTTTTTTTATTTTTTGAGTTTTATTCATAGAGCACTTTCTAGAAATTTAGGAAATCCTATGTTGTTGTCCCACTGGCATGGGACTATTTGTTCGTCAGAGTGCTTGTTTCAGTGATTGAATTTAGTGAAATGTGAATTTGATGTCATGATTTGAAGGTGAACTTGTTTGAGTTATTAGAACATATCCAAACTCTGAAATAACACTTCGAACAATAAGCCAGTGTCATCAGTGTCAGAAATTAACTTTCCCATAAGGGGCAACTGATTTTCAATTTTCAAATTTTATTTTATTTTTTTACCTTTTGTATGTCATCTTTAATGTTAAATACTTACATAAACCCTAATCATCAAGGGTTTAAATAAATTAGAATAATATGACAATAAGCTGTTACCAATTAAATCAGTATTCAGTGATATAGAATCTGCATCTGAAGATGCTTTTAGATGTATTTACAGTTTAATGCTGATCAGACGGCTGTACGTGCATTTACACAGCAATTACAAATGTATAATGAAATGAGATTAATGTTTTATACAACATTTTTAATACAGAAATATGAATAAAATTAAATAGTACTTGAATTGAATTGAATGAAAGTAATAGCGCCACTAGGCTTTCATTAAGTCATTGTGTTAATAAAGGAGACTTTTATTCAATCAATTCCTTCAAAATGTTTTTCAAAGACTGATTCATTCAGGAATGATTCACCACTCTATGCGCCTGCTGCAAGTCAGTCACACAACGGTTCTGTGACTTTGGTTTAGTTTGGCAGAGAAAATAACAATTTTGTATGCCATCAGTTAGCTGGCCAATACTCAATATTAATTAAATAAACTCAGTTTATTGTCTAAAACTACCTATGTTCACATAAATTAATAGTGGTTTGCACTTGTCTACAATACATTCTTCCCACGCTGCAGTGCATCGCACAGCTTTGCCACACAGATTTTAATAGATGGTTAGCTATAATAATTCAGGCGGTATGCCAAAGATGTAGGTAGTTGTGAGTGCAGGTGCGAAGTAAATTCATATTTATGAGATAAACGTATATTTCACAGGTAGGTTGCAGAATTTATGCCTACACAAAAGAAAGCTCTGTCTAGGCTCTGCCTCGATACGGTTTGTCAAGCCATTCGTTAATCTGGCTGTTTGATGAAGAGAAAGAGATAAAATATAGTAGAAATTAGGGATGCGAAATCGGGTATCGGTCAGAGAGAACCCTGGTCGCGTTCGGTTACAGCAGTCAGCTCGGTAAAGCTCTCTCCAAGATCATTCTGTGTTCCCATTATACTTGATTTGTAAATACATGTCTATGATTTTGCAAAAAGGACTTTATCTTCTTGCCGGAGTTTAATGTTGTTTTGTTACTTGCTACCGGATGTCTGTGAGAACAAAACACAGGCGTAGAAAAGACTATAAATTGTTTTTAACGTGCACAGTAACTGAAATATAAAACTGTTAAAAGAAAGGCTCAATAACTGTTGCACAGATATAATACATTACTCATCAATTTCTATTCCCTTTGTGCTTTGCAGTTTTTAACACGAAGCGCTTACAATGT
>NW_015505993.1:102910-103518 GCF_001515645.1 Sinocyclocheilus grahami
TTTTTTTTATTGACTCTCTAACACTAGTGTTCTCTATTTTTCTATTCGATCTAGTTGTTTTCTTTTTATTATTAAAAAAATCTTGCTATGTGTACTGTGCATTTTTGCATTCAACAGTGCTATGTTAGGCAAGGTTAGGCACATCAAGTTGATTTGTAAAGCACATTTCCCACACACTTGTTGTTTATAATAAATGACAGACACTATAAAAATATGGTGGGCTAATGATGCTGTTAACAAATGCAGCCCGCATGTGTTAAACATCCAAGGCTAAATAGTCTGTCTAATGTGTGTTTGTCTAATTGTTTGTCTATATTTGTTCAGAGTTACCTGTTCCAGTTGCTCCAGGGACTGGCCTTCTGTCACTCTCATCGTGTTCTTCACAGGGACCTTAAACCCCAGAATCTCCTGATCAATGCTCAGGGTGAGATCAAACTGGCTGACTTTGGTCTGGCCAGAGCGTTTGGTGTACCTGTGCGGACTTACACACATGAGGTGAGAGGCAGAAACATTGTTTTTCTAATAGATATGTTCAGTGTGTTTCCACCTTAAATAAGGTGAAATCATCTAAAGCGTAACAGTAGCCACATTTACATGTACACTTTTTT
>NW_015505993.1:107444-111666 GCF_001515645.1 Sinocyclocheilus grahami
ACATACCTGGCAATAAAAACTCATTCTGATTCTGATTCTGACATGGCAGAATTGTAATTTTGTTCGGTTTATAGAAAGGTTTATCCCACCCCTCTCAAACCGATTACAATTTCATTCGGTTTGGGCATTTTTATTCCGATTGAGGTGTTTACATGGAGCATTTTCATTCGGATTGGACTTTTAAACTGATTATAATGCTCCATGTAAACACACCTACTGTGCACTAACCAGGCACGATAAGATTCAGCGACAAGCAATTTGTCTTTCCACACCAGATGGAACACAGCTACAAGACACAACAAAATCACAACCAATCAGAAGAGCGAATGGGCAGGCTCTTTTCTGAAGTGCAATCCACTCGCAACTACATGGTTAAGGACATAATCTAATAATAATCATAATACTGAGTGACTGATCTTTGGAATACACTGTTGGTTCACATTGAGTTCACAGTCATAATGTTTGCTTATTCTTTTTTTAAGATCTGAGATATAAATTATCCTTTGCCACTATTAGTATGCTATAAAGTAGGGGTGACTATTTTTGATCATGGATGATAAAAAGGTCTCCATGATCTGCTTTTGAAGAAATATTGTAGTATCGTGCTACAGTGCATTCTGTCAGCTGCAGTTCTGGTGCCTCCATCTCAAGATACTGTACAACGTGACATACATTTACATCAGCGTTAACTCAGTGGTAGAGTTACTCTTTCAGGACATTGCACTTATTCGCAGTCACAAAAGTACATTATTTGCATCTGCTTTAGAGCCGTTAAACATTTCATTTACGCGCTGTTCTGATGTGCGCTTTTTCTGAGGGGGTACAGCCGAAGCACGCACACTAAAAACCCTGTCAAACAGCTCCTGATTACTGGACTAAGTCAGCTTTTGCGCTAATACTGTCAAAACACACAAGGTTTACATATAGACTAAGTTGGTTATGTCTAAAATGAAAGTAAACAGTTGAGAGAAAGTCTGATAAGTGCCTGTATATTAGATGTGTGCAGCTCTTAAAGGGACAGTGCTAAACATGCAGCCGACATGCTAAACGTTATGTACTCACTCACATGTTGTGCCAAAACTGTATTTATTTCTTTATTGTGCTGAACACAAAAGAAGATATTTTGAAAAACGTGGGTAACCAAACAGTTGCTGGTCCCCATTAAAGGGGTCCTATTATGCTTTTTCACTTTTTCAACTTTAGTTAGTCTGTAATGTTGCTGTTTGAGCATAAAAAAGATCTGTGAAGTTACAAAGCTCAAAGTCCACTACAAAAGGAGATATTTTATTTAACAGAAATAAAAAAATAAAACTATGACAGAACTGACAGACAGATGACAGAATTTTTATTTGGGGGTGAACTATTCCTTTATTAATAAAACAACAAAACACAGAGAAAAATCACATACTACTCTTGACTGAAGAACTTTAATACAGTTGCTTTGCTTTAATAATAATAATAATAATAATAAATCTATATAGTGTTTAATTTTATATTTGTTCATTCAATATCTTGAATGCTCCTGCTGAATATTGTACCTGAAAATAAAGCACTGTTTTATTTGTATATTATGTGTATTTGTAACGTGTATCTTTGTTCTTATTTTTTAATAGCAGATAAAATTCACACACCACCATGCTTTTTAATATTTTGTTACCTTGAAATGCTTTGTCTTTATAATAGGGAAATTAGTTTTAGAAAGCAGTTATTAATCTATATTATTATTATTATATAGTATTATTAGTATTGTGCATACTAAATTTATTTAACTGTTTTTCATACAAATACCTAGAAACAATTCAGTTACATTTTACTATGGTATTTAGGTGCTGTATGTGTGGTTTTAAGTGTGGTTATCATGATCTAAATGTATGCTACTATGAAAGATCAATGGTTAATTTGAATAAAACTCACACAGTCAGAAGAATTAAATTTCATCATATAAAAAGATTCTTAATTTTTTTTTTTTTTACAGATTTGTTACTGTTTTTGATAATGAACATACATTTTTATTTGCATCCTAACTCAAGCTATTACTACTGTCAACTCAAGCTACTGTCAAATGTGCATTTCTAAGAGATAAATAAAAATGTAATGTTATTAATATTGCAGCCTACACTGCAAACTGTGCTGAATATATGAGTAATCACAGTCAGACAACACAAACCTATTTCATGATTTGAAACAATATTACTAATTAGAACATGCAGACAAATGACTGGAAAAGTGTAAATAATTAAAAAATGCTTAGTGTTTGTCATGTTCAGACCATTAAGTGTATTTAAAACCACAATAAATGGTCTGGTTTCTACAACTTTCACTTAGGAGCAAAAATCTGCCTTTAAAGGTGAAAG
The DNA here is from genome assembly GCF_001515645.1 of Sinocyclocheilus grahami. Taxonomy (NCBI): domain Eukaryota; kingdom Metazoa; phylum Chordata; class Actinopteri; order Cypriniformes; family Cyprinidae; genus Sinocyclocheilus; species Sinocyclocheilus grahami. The sequence continues at coordinate 109,799 of NW_015505993.1, forward strand.
AAAAACTAGAGATGCACCGATTGCAAATTTCTGGTCCGATTCCGATTTTTTTGTAAGTGTGACCTGCTGATACCGATTTTTGCTGACTCCGGTTTTCTTTCTAAAAACTATAATTGACAGCATATACAATCTGTACTTTTTTAATGGAAAAAATATATAAATAATATTTACATAATAAACAATTATTAAACATTACAATTCCCCCAATCAGGACAAAGTTACAGATGTTCGCTCACTTAAACAACTCTCAAAATAAAGTGCTCTGTAACTAGAAAAAAAGCTAGAAATAACAACCGAAAAGGAGTTTCTGTAATATTTAACAAAACACATGTTTTGTTTTTTCAATTGTTTAAATTAATTCAGTTAGAATAAAAAACTGTAGAGCTGTTACCGTTCAAATGAAATCAGTAACAACAACAAATTCCATCTTTTAAGTGAAAGAAAAACTAGAGATGCACCGATTGCAAATTTCTGGTCCGATTCCGATTTTTTTTGTAAGTGTGACCTGCCGATACCGATTTTTGCTGACTCCGGTTTTCTTTCTAAAAACTATAATTGACAGCATATACAATCTGTACTTTTTTTAATGGAAAAAAATATAAATAATATTTACATAATAAACAATTATTAAACATTACAATTCCCCCAATCAGGACAAAGTTACAGATGTTCGCTCACTTAAACAACTCTCAAAATAAAGTGCTCTGTAACTAGAAAAAAAGCTAGAAATAACAACCGAAAAGGAGTTTCTGTAATATTTAACAAAACAGATGTTTTGTTTTTTCAATTGTTTAAATTAATTCAGTTAGAATAAAAAACTGTAGAGCTGTTACCGTTCAAATGAAATCAGTAACAACAACAAATTCCATCTTTTAACTGCAGGAAACACAGAAGCTGCACCTAAAGTGGCATTAACTGTATTTATACAGACTGTTTCATGAAGCTGAGGTGCCATAAATGCATTTACACTGCAAACTTTTGAATGCAAACATTTTTTTATAAGATATATTTTTAAACATATAAAAACCCTTTGAGTTTGATTGATGATTGCGCCCGCCTCTCATCTCGACAAATCACGTGAATGCAAGCGGAGTCGGTCTGGGGCTTGAGTGCATGTCAGGGAGGCGCGCAGAGTGATAAAATAATATTTAATTATTGACTCCTAATTTGAATCTGTACATTATAACGAAAACAATACCTTAAAAATGAAAAGAAGCAAGTTTTTGCAAATTTTTTAAACCGGTAAACTTTTCAGTTCAAGGATCCAGTAAACGAATGCCTTCAAACAGTAGCCTAAGTTCAAAACAGCTATAGAGAAAACCCGAACGATTTCATTAGAGATGGCTTAGAGTCACCTCCAGAATTATTCTTTTCAGCGTGTATTTGGCTTAAAGGGATAGTTCACCCAAAAATGAAAATTTGATGTTTATCTGCTTACCCCCAGGGCATCCAAGATGTAGGGGACTTTGTTTCTTCAGTAGAACACATTTGATGATTTTTAAGTCCATCAGTCTTATAATGCATGGCAATGGTAACAATGTCTATGAGTGTAAAAAAAACATGCACAGACAAATCCAAATTAAACCCTGCGGCTCCTGATGACACATTGATGTCCTAACACACGAAACGATCGGGTTGTGCCAGAAACCGAACAGTATTTATATCATTTTTTACCTCTAATTCACCAATATGTCCAACTGCTTTGAGCACGTGTACGACTTCCGGTGCATGAGGTGAGTACGCGCTCTGGCATAGTTTACGAAAGCGCCGGAAGTGATCTCTCGCGTGTATATGTCACTCATTGTTTACACAGTGCACAGGCATTGTAGGTACGACGGCTAATCAAAATGGTACTTACTTGCGCTTAT
>NW_015505993.1:112147-114031 GCF_001515645.1 Sinocyclocheilus grahami
CGCGTGCTCAAAGCAGTTGGACATAGTGGTGAATTACAGGTAAAAAATTATATAAATACTGTTCGGTTTCTGGCACAAACCGATCGTTTTGTGTGTTAGGACATCAATGTGTCGTCAGGAGCCTCAGGATTTAATTTGGATTTGTCTGTGCATGTTTTTTTTACACTCATAGACATTGTTACCATTGCCATGCATTATAAGACTGATGGACTTAAAAATCATCAAATGTGTTCTACTGAAGAAACAAAGTCCCCTACATCTTGGATGCCCTGGGGGTAAGCAGATAAACATCAAATTTTCATTTTTGGGTGAACTATCCCTTTAAAAGCACGAGTGTTTTATAATGGATGCTGCTGCAGCCTGAAGGTGTTTTTTAGATTCTGAATGGATCCGTATAGTAGCCTGTACAGTCAGGTCAAGGCAGTAGGTTTAGTGATCTTTTGGCGTCTCCCTGTGGTCCTGTTTGATATTGCAGCTTGACTAGTGCTTAATTGTATTAAAAATGCTCTATTTTATTTTTTATTTTATTTGTTTATTAAATTTTTGCACTATGTCGTAGGCTATATAGATAAATTGTAAAAAGGTATAGGGGAAGTAGGGGGTTACTATTTGCCCGTTACTGTATGCCATTGTAGAGTCTGGACCAATCAGACCAATCAGACACACCACCTTTCATTAGATTTAACAAATCACCTTTCATTAGATTACCAAATCATCACAGACCCCTCACCCAATAAACATACTGGGTGCCAGGTTGTCTGCAAACTACATTAGGCCCCTGGTCACCATGGCAACCAATGCTGATATCACTGGTTTTATTGCCCAAAGGAATGTGGGTAGAGGAAATCACTACCTTTTCCATAGGAAGAGACACAATGCACAGTAAAAATTGACTCTTCTCTAATTAATAAGTATAATTTGTACCTTTTTACAAAGGTGCGTTTGAACTAAGAATCTAATGTTTCCTTCAGGCTGTAAATCTGCTGAATATCAAATGGTTCCATAACTTCATGCTTTATTTCTCTCCTCTTTACTGCTTAAGCTTTAACCCTTTTACTATATATTTATAATTAATTGTAACTAGTTATGATTAATTATTCATATTTCCCCCTGAGCTGATTCGCTACAGAATGGTGGAGAATGTGGGCATGATAAAACTAAGGTTATGAGCTTAAACACTGTCAACCTAAAAGTGTGTGCTTGATAGTCCAGGTTAGAATAGGGCATGACTTGAGATATGCTGTTGTGTCACTATTTGCTGGCTTGTTTAAATGCAGATAAAGTAGGGGCTTGAATTGGTACCTCTATTATGATTGGAAGAGTCTTTATGTATTTCATGCTTAATGGTATCAGTGTAAGGTTAATCTGATTTTAGCGAAGAAACCCTAATTTCAGTATTAAAGCATAAATCTGTTCTGACGAAGCATAAGTCTGAATCTCGGCTCAGCGGCATGTCCAAACTGTACCATAATGTGTTAATCTGCTTTAGTGAAGAAATCACAAAATTGCAGTATTGTTTAAATTGTTTCTGAAATCTCAGTACAGTTATATCAAGGTAGATTTGAGTGATGCTCCTCTTTCTACAGCATAAAGGCCTTATAGATTATAATTAGACTGAAGCAATACATCTACATTTTGACTGTGTGTATATATACAAGCCTAGCAACATGGTAGTCATTACTGTGTTTCACTGAGTGAAATTATAGGTGTAATACGGTACTTTAGTATTCATGTGTAAGGCACACATAGCTACATATATGTTTAAACCGGCTGTAACTTACAGTAAACCTGTTTTTTAAATTCTTTAAACAAGTGCAAGAAGTTTATTGTTAAATTAGAGAAGCACTCACATAAGTGCTTATTTAATGCAACAAGTCTTGAAGG
>NW_015505993.1:114458-119632 GCF_001515645.1 Sinocyclocheilus grahami
CTTAGATGTATCCTTCCTGAATGCTATTGCTACGTTTTAACTGTCTATCTAGAAAATAATCATTGAGTTATTGGGTGTTTTTAGTAACAAAGTGAATAACGCACTACGGAGTGCGGGGCACACACATGGCATGGCCTCAGCATGGGAGCTGAACACGCAGCAGCTGTGACCAGACATGGTGTGTTGCCCAAGACAAATCTTAGTTGATCACTAGTGCTGCTGATTGTTCCTAATACCAGATTGATTACCCTGTTTTAATAATGGCAGTCAGCTAATTTTAAATCCATTTACATGTTATGCCCCCTTTTGTTCCACTTTGATTTGATGTTCTTTCTGAACCTCAAAAGGAACCAGAGACACTTCTATTTTTGATTTGTTTATTTTTATGATCCTGTTACACAAGTCATCCAGACAAATATTAGGGCATAACCATAATCCTGAGCACCAAGCAATAAGCATAATCTGAATAGGAATGCTCTCCATCTTCCTTTTCCCTCCTCTACTTCACTTCCTCAGAGATTAAGCCTGTTGTGAAACATCAGTAAGTTCTGAGTGATAATTTGACAATAAGAACGGTCTTAAGTCATCAATCAGAACTTTGTTTATGCCCTTTTCAGCAAACATATGCTGACCCAAACCTATCTTAGCATTCCGTCATCCACAGCTAAGATAATAACCTAATACTTCAGCTAAGCACACCTGGCAAAACCTAGCTGTAAAACCTAGCTCCACACTCTGTTTGATCTTGTAGTAGTCTCTAGCCCTTACTCTCAACACAAGTTTGCCAAAATGTTGCAGATGCTCATTCTAACTGCCCAGATGGCAGACCCAGAGGACTGGCCAGGCGCTGAGGAACACCCTTCTACCCAGGGCTGCCGACCACCTACTACACCAGAGCCGAAAGCAACTGGACACCGAGGGAAGAGTACTACTGACTCATGCACCAAGATCATCATCTTCCTGGCCCACAACCTCATGGGTCTGAAACAGGAGGTAAATGATCTCAAGCAACAGATCACGGCGGTATCCCACAAGGACCCCAGCAGAATGGAGTTACAGGAGGAAATCAATAGACTTCAAAAGGCTCTGCCAGCTGCTGAACAGCAAGAGCACCTGGAAAAGGTAGCCAGAAAGGACCTGGAAAGGAAACTTTCCCAGGCAAAATTTACTATTAAAGCAGCAAATTCTGAGCTCTTAGACAAAGTTGCCAGAATTGAGACGCTGATCCAGCAGCTGAACAACACTCAAGTGGCGCTTTTCCACTGCATGGTACGGCACGGTACGGCTCCCCGCGCGTCCCTTTACACACCTCAGCGGTCCAGGAACTAGGAGGAACAGGAGACACTGGTGGCGCTTTTCCACTGGATGGTACGGCACAGTACAGTTCACTTTTGGGGGGTTTTCCACTGGGTACAGTACTTGGTACCTGGTACTTTTTTTTAGTACCACTTCGGTTGGGGTTCCAAGTGAACTGTACCATTACCAAAACGTGACGTGCAAACTCTGCTGATCACGGATTGGCAGGAGAGAATTGTCACTACCTGCGTCACTGAACTTGCAACACAAACACAAAAGAACCGCTAGATTTAAATCAGCACAGCCAGCGAAGGATCGAACGCAACTGTTTTGAACGAGCGCACCTTTTTTTAACAACCAAAAAGTTTTGTTGTCTGTTGCGGAAGAGAGCTTGATGGGGCTACGCGGAATGAAAAAGTTTTTTTTGGAATCGTGGTAGTAGAGGCGGCGAAACTATAACGACATGTGAATAATCCTGCCCACTCTAAAGCGGTACTGAACTGCAGTGGAAACGCAAACCGTGCCGTGCCGTGCCGTATTGAGCCGTACCGAGCCGAGGCGTACCACGCAGTGGAAAAGCGCCAAAGACAAACTTGACATGGTCCAAAGAAAACTCAGGTGCTCTTATAGGCTGCAAAAGGAAACACAGTGGGAGAGACGCCCTACTCCTGCACCCTCATTCAGCAGTGCCAGCACAGAAACTGCAAACCGTGCCGGGCCGTCCCGTATTGAGCCGTACCGAGCCGAGTCGTACCACGCAGTGGAAAAGCGCCAAAGACAAACTTGACATGGTCCAAAGAAAACTCAGGTGCTCTTATAGGCTGCAAAAGGAAACACAGTGGGAGAGACGCCCTACTCCTGCACCCTCATTCAGCAGTGCAAACTCCCTCAGGTGCACCAAGCTACGAAGGGGGGAGCCAGCACTTTCTGCTTAACAACTCAGCAGACAGAACCATAATACCTCCAGCAACCACAGAGAGGAGGGGGTCCCTTCCAAGCATCCCTGCAGCAGTGCATGATGTGACCCCCAGAGACCTTGACAAGCTAGCCTGAAAAATCCCAGCATTCACATGGCCGGGATTTTTTGCTAGTACACTTTATGCAGTACTAGCAGTAATTTAGAATGGTGGCGTCGTTTTAAACATTGCTTGCAAGCAGACCCAGTAATCAATCTTATGTGTCCGTCCCATAACATTTACATAACTTCTTATACATGCGCATACCAGTTTCTGATCAAAATCAGATAAAACTATAGCTTGAATGTGCCTTCCTACAAACAGTAGAAAGTTTTCAGTGCTATAATGTGTTTAAATCGTACGATAAGAAACTAACCTGATTTTAGCGAAGAAATCCTAATTTCTGTTGTTAGTAGAGGGTAGTTCTGTTCTGACGACAAAATCTCAGATTAGCAGCCCATATAAATGGTACCAGAATAAATCGGTCTGATCTTGGGCGAAGAAATCCCCTTTTTCAGCACTGTGTAGGTGATCTGAGCGATGCTCCTCATTTCACTGATTTAAGGCCTTATTATGTGTTATGTATCATTGCATTTCATTTTGACCCGCTCATGTGAAACCTTTACGTAAAATTAATGGTGTTATTCTAGCGTAGATAACTACGAATTCACCATTGTCTGTGAAGTGAATGTGCTGTTTTGATTAGTGAATGAAGTTGTATGGGACATGTCATAACTGACTGTTATGCCCCGCATGAGTAGGGAAAATAACAAATGGAAATAGATCGCAAAAGTATTTAATGTTTTCAGTTTGTACATTCTTTACATTTCTTTTGGACCTGGGGTAGAGACTTTGGAAACATGGTGAAAAAAAATATTGTTGGTTTTTACTTATGAATAATACTACAACAGGGATAGTAAATAACAAAGTTAATGAAGTAGCCTATTATTAATATACAACTAATATTAACTTTATTTGTCCCACAGGGGAAACTTACTAATAATGGAAATAAACTGAAATATTGTAATCAACTGTCATCCATACGTAGCCTATTAATTTTAATAATCTTTATAATAATTCATATGATTTTTCATGTGGCCTGAGAAAATCATGTCTATTATTTTAGTTTGTGAGATCGGAGAGCGCGCTGTGCACATGTACAAACGTTCGGGAGAACACAAACTTCTTGAGAATGCTGCCCCGTGACTTTTATTAATAAAATAGATTAAATAGCCTACTGAAGAGACGCACAGACGCAGGTAGGCTAATTCACACAGGCAACTGTCACCTCTCTCTCTCTCTCTCTCTCTCTTGAATAATTAATTCAAGTAGCTAAATGTTATAATTAATTAATTCAAATAAATGTGATCTTACCGCACTATTTCATCTCTTTCTGATCTGAAGCGAGCAGAATGCTGAGCTAACGAGCTGTAGCTTCGCGTCTTGAGGTTCTTATGTATTCGCTCTTTAGCAGCAGTTTTTTTTACAGCTATATTTAAATGACACCCTGCATTCTTGGTGTACCCAAAATGATCTCACACTATCGACAGGCATTTCTCTGGTGGAAATAAAGCTTTGCTGTTTGGTCCCTCTGTCACAGTTAATCTAATGCATGTAGTAGCCTCCGTGCCTCTGATAAGCACGTCATTTTAAGCTGGTGCACCGCTAGTGTAACTTTTTTCATTTTGCGCAAGCTGCAACAGTTCCGTTCCGTGTAACAGAAACACTCGGTTTAGCGGAACCTTTACGATTAATTAACCGTGACGTTTTAAAGCGCGGTTAATCGCGAAACCGGTTAATCGCTGCATCCCTACGCATGAGTTTCCCATGCATGTTCACAGCAGTGAAAGTTCTGCTCCACTTACACCTGATGTGAGCTTGCATTGGTCTCCTAGCAACACGTGACCCCGGAAGTGTGAGCAGACTCTTCCAGTTAATCTGACAACAGCACCCACTTCACAGACCTTTGTGTAAACAAAGAACTGCGTGTAGCCAACCTACCTCTCTTTGATTTTATTGCATTTATTTACATTTGTTTAGCATGAATGTACCAGTTCAGCTAAATTGATTTTTATGAAATCTGAGATTTAATTAAATCAATTTGTTTATTTACTTTCCCTTTTAGTTTCCTATAGCCATTAGGACCCCTTTTTTTGTTTTACTTTTACCTTATTTTAGTTATTTTAACATCACCATATTTGCTTTTTGTATAGGATTACAGTAGTTCTAGCAACTGTTGTTTCCTTAATGAGTTATACAGGTTATTAGTAGCCTAATCCCGGTTTCCTCTCTACTTCTCCTCACTCCTCAGTGCCAGGCCTAGTACATTGAAGGGCAGCTACCGTTCAACACAGTGTAGGCCCAGATAGAACTAGGAACAATTCCCATTGTTTCTTTTTCTTTTTGACCTCGAGGTATTTGGTGTGTCCCTGCTAGTTTAGCTAACAGTCTAACCCTAGGTTTATGAGTCTATTGCAACATCACCCACAAGTGACACCTGCTAAGCCATATCTCTTAGCAAAAAAAAACTAAATGGGTAAAATCTTCCTCCTTCCTTTTCTTTTTTGATCTCATCTTATTTTATTTCAGTTTTGTCATAATGACCAAACCCGTTAACCATCAGTGCTATGAGTAATAGTTTGACCACATGTATAGCCCGGTCATCAGCTGACCCCTGCTTATAGCCCTCTCAACAAAGTTACTCAAACTCTCTCTTTGTGTTCACGAACACAAAAACATAGCACCCTACCTCACTAGCTGCCTCTCACCAGCTATTCATACCTTACATGGCCTACACAGCTGTTCCCCATAGAGATAGCTTAACACCTCTGTACGTACTTGCATTTGTCTTGTCCCTTTCTCTCTCTGGTGTTCCCACAAGTGTGCCAGTATGTCGCAGACATTCCACAGACATCCAGCCCT
>NW_015505993.1:120121-154638 GCF_001515645.1 Sinocyclocheilus grahami
GTGTGTGTATGTGTATGTTAGACTAGTTTAAGTGTCTATGTAGTTAATAAAGTCTTACTTGTATCACACTTGACGTTGTTCATTGTTTGCTCATAACTGGAATCCCTTAATCATGCAGATTTATGCTACAGGCTCTGTGTAGAATTGTACAGTAAGAAAGTTATTTCCCTTAACCAGGAAATTAACGTTCTTAGAATTGACAGTTGACCCTGAGAGGTCAAGTAAATACTTACAGCGGATCTAAATATTTATAATTAATTATAACTAGTTATGATTAATTATTCATATTCCCCCTGAGCTGATTCGCTATACCATGGAAGAAACAGTCAGTCAAACATAGGAGTAGGCTGCACAATTAAAAAATAATTTTTTTGGTATCAAATAGAGATAACTAAACAAAATAGCGTGTCTGCTAGAGGTTCTGACAAAATGTTAATTGTTGCAGTCTATGTACTTTTTACATTTTAATTATTTATTGCAAAATCTGCACCTCTTTTGTGGCTAATATTATTCTCATAATGATCCTTACTCCGTGAAGTCAAGTAGCAGAAGTTACAGTAAGTGAAAATGTGTAAATACTACTGGCCCATTTTGGGGTGAACTAAATATGCAAGACTATTCTTACATCACTGTTTATAACACAGGCCGTTTATCCTTTGCTGGGCCGCTTTTGCTTTGCTTATGTCCCCATTTAAAAAAAATTTAATTTATTTTTAATTAATTAAATTTTAATTAATTTATTTTTGACATATAATTTATATCCCCAATTTAAAAAAAAATGGGGACATAAATTAAGAGTATACCCACTTCTCCAGGCACCACTACACCACTGCTGGTACCTATGTAACCGGTATAAAAAATTTTAATTTATTTTTAATTAATTAAATTTTAATTAATTTATTTTTGACATATAATTTATATCCCCAATTTAAAAAACAATGGGGACATAAATTAAGAGTATACCCACTTCTCCAGGCACCACTACACCACTGCTGGTACCTATGTAACCGGTATGTACTAGAACCGAATCCGATTCTAGATTGCCTCAGATTTCGGTGCCTCATTTCGGTGCCATGCCTGAGCAATCGATTTAAATATTTGTCCTCTGGTTTTCCGAAACGGACGTAAGAAGCATCATTACTGGCACCGCACGTGAAAAATTATTTCCCGACTGAGAAAATGCACGTAAACTCAAGTTGGAAAGCTCTAATAATACAAATCCAACACATCTTTGTAGTAACGGGAGTCTCCATGCTGTTTTAACATTCCGACTTAAAAGCACAACTCGGGAAATGAGAGCATTCGAGCAAGCTAAACATGCTTAAATTAAAATGCCTAAAGCTAAACCTCCCTTGTATTCACATTTCTAAACCTGTTGTCCAACAAAAGAGAACATTATAACCTTTTTACTCCACAACACCAGTCAAATGCTTCCTTTTGTGATCTGATGAGGCTTCTTGTCACAGAATGAGGCAGAAAATATGTTCCATATGCTACTTTAAAAAGAATACATCGATTAGCAATAGATTATAAATTAGGGTGAGCATACGTCCTCTCTGCGTCCGGCCGGGATTTCTTAATTGCCCAAAATGTCTGGGATTCGGCTGTTTTCTTAATCCCACTCCCGCTGAATCTCTGACCTTTGATGACACAACATGTGTTTCGCTCCCGCAATTTTCTTGTCCACTCCTTTAAACATTCTAATATTGTATATAATTTTGGTGCATCAGGGAGCCGCTTTCAGGATGCTGTGTGTTTAAATATATTTGAATGAGCGTTTGCGCTGTTTACTTTCACTTTCGATTTCGCGATCACACGCACTCTGTGTAAACATCTGGAGCACATCTTACAAGATCAGATATTTGTCAGTGAGCTCAGTATCTGTTGAGCAGCAAATACTCCAGCATGGTCTTGCCAGTCATCTCTCCTTATTCTCGACCTGTGATCAGTCAAAGCTGACACCGGTAGCTCTTGTTGGATGCAGGGTTGCCAAGTCCGCGTTTTTTCCCCCAGAATTGGGCTACTTTTAAACTGTTGCCATGGATTGATTTTCCCAAGTGGGTTAAAGGTGTGAAATATTACATAAATTACATTTGACTGAATTGCTTGTATTGTAACATTTTGCATTCTACCTATGATAAAACTTTCATGGACTCCTACATTAACTGTTCCCTCCTGGTGGAATGACCTGCCCAGCTCAATCCTAGCAGCTGAGTCCTTAATATTTTCAAGAAACGGCTGAAAACACATCTCTTTCATCTTCATTTGACCCTCTAACTCTAGCACTCTCTATTCTAATGCTACTTCTAATTTGATCTTTTAATTAAAAAACTTGACCCTCTAACATTTGCACTCTCTATTCTATTTCGATTCTAACTACTTGTTTTATTTATAAAGAAAAAAGAGCCTCTAACACCAGCATTCTATATTCTTTCTCTATTCTTTCCAATTAATTTTTATTTATTTATTATAAATAATAACCTTCTAACACTAGCATTATCTGTTCTTTTTCTGTTCTTTCTACTTTTTTCTTTTTATTTATTATAAAAACAAAATAAGCAAACAAACAAAAAAACTGCCCACTACTGTCCTTTATTTTGGAAAACTAAAATATGGTCACCCTAATATAAATATACTTCATTATTATGAAAATACCAGAGATTGCTTAAATAACACAGATAAACAATATTGTCGCAGTCGAGTGTTTATTGTCTTTGTTTTATCATTCAAAACGTTTATATGTTCTGTTTACTCAGTTACAGATATAATAGCTATGCCTTTGTCCATATAAGGGATTTCCTGGAGGGTCATGAGTTCTCTACTTCTGTGACTGGATATGTGGATTTTCTGTGTGAGGGCGCCCTCTGGCGTCCAGTATGAATGAAACAGACATCATGTGTTTATAGTACTAATGGCCAATCCATCATTTTTTGGGGGAATTTTTATTTTTTTATTTATTTTAATAAGTTTCGGTTTAGGCACCGGAACCATTTTAAAAGTATCGATTTGGCACCGGTATCGAAAAAACCCCCAAACGATACCCAACCCTAGTGGCGACATTTCCACGCCCTGAAACGTGACGCTGATACGAAACTAACTGTGATTGGTTGTTTGACATGTCGGTCAAACGGCCTCATGGGCGGGCCTTGTCCAATGAAAGCTGCCATGGATTCCAGACCTTCAGCCGTCAGTCTGAAGGTCTGACTACGCGAGACTAATACAGCATAATCTTTTCTAGATTTTGGCCAAATTATAGGCTACTAAACTAAAGAAAAAAATCTGTTAACGCTTTAAAGACATTAAAGTATTTAAGATTTTTTATAAATGTATAAATATATAAATAAAAATATATTTTTTTATACAACATTAGGAAGATCAGGCCCTTTCTTTCAGAACATGCTTCATAACTCCTTGTTCAAGCTCTTGTTCTATCCAGGCTGGACTATTGCAATGCTCTCTTGGCAGGTCTTCCAGCCACTTCTATCAAACCTCTACAATTAATCTAAAATGCCTCTGCAAGATTAATCTTTAATGAGCCGAAAAGAACGCACGTCACACCTCTGTTCACCAATTTGCACTGGCTACCAGTAGCTGCTCACATAGAATTCAAGGCATTAATGTTTTCCTACAAAACAACCACTGGGTCTGCACCCCTTTACCTAAATTCATTACTTCAGAGTTATGTGCCCTCTAGATGCTTGTGTTCTGCAAGTGAATGACGCATTATTGTGCCATCTCAAAGAAGCACAAAATCACTTTCACAGACTTTTTCTGAAGAAATGACACTTTGCTACAATGTAAAGTAGTGAGTGTTCAGCTTGAACACTCATGACACTCCCACCACCATGCTTGACTGTAGGCAATACACACTTGTCTTTGTACTCCTCACCTGGTTGCCGCCACACATGCTTGACACCATCTGAACCAAATAAGTTTATCTTGGTCTCATCAGACCACAGGACATGGTTCCAGTAATCCATGTCCTTAGTCTGCTTGTCTTCAGCAAACTGTTTGCGGGCTTTCTTGTGCATCATCTTTAGAAGAGGCTTCCTTCTGGGACGACAGCCATGCAGACCAATTTGATGCAGTGTGTGGCGTATGGTCTGAGCACTGACAGGCTGACCCCCCACCCCTTCAACCTCTGCAGCAATGCTGGCAGCACTCACTACGTCTATTTCCCAAACACAACCTCTGGATATGACGCGGAGCACGTGCACTCAACTTCTTTGGTCGACCATGGCGAGGCCTGTTCTGAGTGAAACCTGTCCTGTTAAACCGCTGGTGGCCACGGTCTTGGCCACCGTGCTGCAGCTCAGTTTAAGGGTCTTGGCAATCTTCTTATAGCCTACGCCATCTTTATCTAGAGCAACAATTCTCTTTTTCAGATCCTCAGAGAGTTCTTTGCCATGAGGTGCCATGTTGAAATTCCAGTGACCAGTATGAGAGAGTGAGAGCGATAACACCAAATTTAACACACCTCCTCCCCATTCACACCTGAGACCTTGTAACTCTGAGTCACATGACACCGGGGAGAGAAAATGGCTAATTGGCCCCAATTTGGACTTTTTCACTTTAGGAGTGTACTCACTTTTGTGGCCAGCGGTTTAGACATTAATGGCTGTGTGTTGAGTTATTTTGAGGGGACAGCAAATTTACACTGTTATACAAGCTGTACACTCACTACTTTACATTGTAGCAAAGTGTCATTTATTCAGTGTTGTCACATGAAAAGATATAATAAAATATTTACAAAAATGTGAGGGGTGTACTCACTTCTGAGATACTGTGTGTGTGTGTATATATATATATACACACATATACATATACATCTAGATATATAGGCTATCTAGATAAACACAGTTATTAGTTTCCTTCTCTTCACAACAAATTCTCTAAAGTTAAGGCTATGCGTTCAGGCTATAAAAACTCAAATCCAAAAACAAATTAATTTAAGGTGAAACTGATGCCTACCTCGATTGGTACGAATCCAAATGTTTCCATATTCGCGACATATCTGGATGCTAAAATATTATTTATTATGTAATAGGCTTTGTACTTCACTCGCATCGACATCATCCTTCACATCGGCTATATCAGCACAGTGAGGCAGTGGTCACGCTGAACGCAACATATTGTACAATGGAGCAGTGCAACTTTTAATGTTTCTTTTAACTAGGGATGGGTATCGTTAAGGTTTTAACGGTACAAAAGTAATCAAATGTAATCAAATGTAAATGAACACTGCATAGTTTTCAGTGCATGTATTGATAGATTAATGCTTATTAAAGCTATAACGTTATTCCGATTAAGAGCAGATTTGCATTTTGATGGCCCAAGCGCCAGTCTGTCACTTTAAGACAATATATTGACACGCATCGGATTTTCTCCCAACTGTTCTCCTCCACTTAAGACATAAACTGTGTTTAAGTAAATACTCTCCAAGCCGGCCATTTTGACATTTTTGTGTGTATTTGATCGATTGGACATTGGCCCGAAGCTCAAAGTGTAATTTGTTTGTCTGTTTGGGAGCGCACCACACGCACACATTTCAACCTGAGGAACAGTGTCTCTTGTGCGGATTGTGCTTTCAACATTTTATTATCAAACATGTCCCGCAATTTAGCAACAGTAAAGACGGCATCTTACAACAATCACCGATTGAGCTGATTCCGATGTTAAGTTTGGGTTTTAGGGAGGAACGAGTGCGCACCGCTGTGAAGGGAAAGAAGTTCGCAAGACGAAACGCAGCTAGTTTTTAATAGCTTTACCTCATGTCTTTTGTATAATCCTTAGAAGCCAAAATCAAAATAAAAAAAATAAAATTAGCTTAATAAAACCGCCACAGGCCTAAAGTGTAAGCAGATGTTTGAATGTTTAGTTCTCTCTTCTATCATAATTAAACAGGGCTTTCATGTTGCGTGTGCTGAAGCTCCTCCGCGTGAGCGCAATCTCGCTTCTGAATTGCGAATAGCAAAAATGAGATAGAATTAGCAAGATAATGTGTATATATAGCAATAATAAATGTATGTGTGTTTTATTAATTTCTCCAGTACCGATAGCAGAACCGTTAACGTCAGAGCTTATCGATACTCCGGTCTTCCATAATTTAGCCCCGGGACCGATTAAATACCGGGTTTCGGTACCCATCCCTACTTTTAACTGTATTTTATTTTGATAATGATCAGGCTGCAATGGTGCAAAATATGTTTTGTCTGTGTGCGCATGAGGCGCCGGTGTGATATGGTCATACCAACGCTGGTTGGTTATACAGATAGAAGCAAAACATCATTCAAAACTGTCAAGATTTGCAAAATAAATAAAACCGTAAAATAAATAAAACTGTAAAGCTTTTGCAAAATAAAGAAAACTATTTTCTGCGGTCTTGTTTTCCTTTCCGTGAACTTTGTATCGCGTCACAATAAGCGGAAACTCAGCACATTTGTTTTTCTTTCGTTTTGCTAATCTGTCAATGATTTAAGTGAAATACATTTAGTGTAGGCCAATATAGGCTATTCCTTTTTCATGTAAGCCTATAGTTTTATTCAGTTTTCTCCATTCACAAGTGCTGCAGGTGCGCATGATCCGTTGAATCCATCTTACACTATCCTCGGATAAACTCTAATGCATTGCCATTGCGACTTAACTATGATGAGTTCACAGCTGAGCGGGCATTTCACCATTGGATGCGTCAGCGTCACATTTGCATATCTGAATTCCTGATTGGTTGACCGCAAATTTCAAATATTAAATGGAACCAGTGGCGTTAAAGTCCAAAATAAATTTTGAATGCTTATTCCTTAAAAATAAGGTTTTAATCATTTTAGTAGTAGTAGTAGTAGCAGTCTGTTACGTACATTCTACTCAACAACAGTAATACATTTCTGCCAATGCCCTCAAGTTAAACCGAACTTTTATTTTGACGGGTTGCCGTGAATACCATTACATTTCTGTGTGTGTATGACATGATGATAGTTTTACTCAGATGAAATGGTCAAATGCTCAAGAAGTGACTCTCAGAGCAGTTCTGGAGATGTTGTTCGTGTATTTATGTCCTCATGTAGTGAGATGGCAGAGGTTAATATCACCGGAAGTGTCACAAGCATTTCAGTACGAGTACTACACAAAACCACGCGTCTGCGCCATTCATTAACACAGAGACATGCAGAATTCATATTTAAATATGAATCGTTTTGCGGCTTAATATTTACAAATACTAGTGGGAGGGGGCTCACTTGTGTGTGTGTGTGTGCGCGCATCGGGCGGAACTCCGCTACGTAGAGACTGAAATGACATGCCGTCGTGTAAATAAGATAAATAACATAAGGCTATTTAGTTTGCTTAATAAAAGAAGGTATAGACATGTTCTATAGGAAAGGTAACTTTAAATGTCTTCTGTTGTGATCTGGCGCTATAGAGAAAATATAATTAAATAAAAACCGTAAAATAAATAAAACTGTAAAGCTTTTGCAAAATAAAGAAAACTATTTTCTGCGGTCTTGTTTTCCTTTCCGTGAACTTTGTATCGCGTCACAATAAGCGGAAACTCAGCACATTTGTTTTTCTTTCGTTTTGCTAATCTGTCAATGATTTAAGTGAAATACATTTAGTGTAGGCCAATATAGGCTATTCCTTTTTCATGTAAGCCTATAGTTTTATTCAGTTTTCTCCATTCACAAGTGCTGCAGGTGCGCATGATCCGTTGAATCCATCTTACACTATCCTCGGATAAACTCTAATGCATTGCCATTGCGACTTAACTATGATGAGTTCACAGCTGAGCGGGCATTTCACCATTGGATGCGTCAGCGTCACATTTGCATATCTGAATTCCTGATTGGTTGACCGCAAATTTCAAATATTAAATGGAACCAGTGGCGTTAAAGTCCAAAATAAATTTTGAATGCTTATTCCTTAAAAATAAGGTTTTAATCATTTTAGTAGTAGTAGTAGTAGCAGTCTGTTACGTACATTCTACTCAACAACAGAAATACATTTCTGCCAATGCCCTCAAGTTATACCGAACTTTTATTTTGACGGGTTGCCGTGAATACCATTACATTTCTGTGTGTGTATGACATGATGATAGTTTTACTCAGATGAAATGGTCAAATGCTCAAGAAGTGACTCTCAGAGCAGTTCTGGAGATGTTGTTCGTGTATTTATGTCCTCATGTAGTGAGATGGCAGAGGTTAATATCACCGGAAGTGTCACAAGCATTTCAGTACGAGTACTACACAAAACCACGCGTCTGCGCCATTCATTAACACAGAGACATGCAGAATTCATATTTAAATATGAATCGTTTTGCGGCTTAATATTTACAAATACTAGTGGGAGGGGGCTCACTTGTGTGTGTGTGTGTGCGCGCATCGGGCGGAACTCCGCTACGTAGAGACTGAAATGACATGCCGTCGTGTAAATAAGATAAATAACATAAGGCTATTTAGTTTGCTTAATAAAAGAAGGTATAGACATGTTCTATAGGAAAGGTAACTTTAAATGTCTTCTGTTGTGATCTGGCGCTATAGAGAAAATATAATTAAATAAAATTAACTTGACCTTCGCGCCCCGCCCCCCTAATATAATGGCAGGGGAAACACTGATATGCATCTATGCAACTGAGAGCATTCTGAAAGACTGCTTATGTGATATCAACATGTCAATTTATAATAAGCAACAGAAGACTTTAACAGCCAATGACATTTACAGCTGGGGAGACTGGACTGATTTTCTACGGTTTAGTGTTAATCATTTAACTCGCCTGTTTTTAAATTCCCTATCCTGGCTTTCAGTCCACAAGGCTGGCCAGGAGTTCTCATCTCTCTCATCATCTGAAGCAAGGAGATATAAACATTGTATTTGGTTTAACTCCTGTACACAGTCACAGACACACACATACACAGTATCTGTGTTATCTCTCCCCTTCTCCCGCATTCACTGATCCACCACACTAACGGAACTTAAGTTATTAGCTAGATATGTTGGCTTGAAAAATCCAACATACTGTTATATTATTTAAACTTCTTATTCTTCTGAGACGCAGAGTTGGCTGGAGTATCAGTCACGCTCAGTGTTGCCAAGTCCGTGGTTTTCCCGCAGAATTGGGCTACTTTAACACTTGCCGCATTTTGTAGTTTTGGGCTAGTTTTGAGTAGCAATTAGGCGGGTTTTGTTGTGAAAACCTGGCAACCCTGGTCACGCTTATTGACAGTGTAAGATGATTTACGATTAGCCGTGTGGGAAATCCAACCACTGATTGGCATGTTGTTATCTCAGAAACAGGCTCAGCCATCACATTGAATCAGATAAACTTGTTATATATTTACGTTTCAGTATAATTACCCTCGCTATACCAGGGGCGGTTCTAAACCCTTTTGAGGTGGGTTTCAGTCCCCCTATCTGTCACCTTAGCCCCCCAAAACTATCTTAACAATCAGGCCAGTGCTGCTTCCTCGAAAGTTTTTCATTCTCACGTGTGTAAAGTCTTGTCGGTTTAAACATTAAAGTAATTTTAAGCCATTTAAGCCCAAGACATCTCAATGCGGTATGCATGCACTGTGGTAGAGTGTTTCTATGCGTACCGCTCACACACCTGAAGTGCACAAACAGATAGCCTTCTCAGACAGCAGGTGAATACCAATGGCTGTCTTGACAAGTATCCTTGTAAGCACAGTCGGTTGTTAAGTAAATGTAAACAGTAAAGAAAATATCAAATGTACATCAGTATAACAGTAGGTGTATAAAAAAGTAGGTGCTTCGCAACACAGACGGGGTGAATTTATGAATGAACGTGTGAAAGTTCTGTTACAAAACGATGTTGTTACGTATCCTTGTGCTTTAAGTGGGTATACAAAATCCTTGACCTTTCCTAGTGGGTATACGGCGTATACCTGCGTATCACGTAGACTACACCACTGAATGGAACGATAAAATAACGTTATTAACCGGTTAATGGTCATTTCAAATTTTCGATTCTGTTCGGAACCATAAAATTGTATTTTGTTTCTGGTTCTGTTCCTGTCAAAATTTCGTTCTTTTCCAGTTTTCGTTCTCGTTCCTCTTGAACTGTGTCAGAGCCCTGGGTTTGTTGTATGATTAACATTAATGCACAGACAACAGCAGGTGTTTATAGGCTGCTGTCCCTTTTAAGACCTGTGACCTGTGCATAACGAAATACAAACTATTATTAGCAAAAAAACTAACAAAAAAGTCCTACAAATTATTGAAAACAATTAAACTGTCAGTAATAAAAAGGAAAAGGACAAATACAATAGAACAAAAAAGATACAGATGAAAAATGTTTTTTTTAATGCAAGTGTGTATTCAGTTAACAGCTACTACAGAAATTGAATAATGTAAAATAAAACGGCATAGTCTTCACTGTAAGAATTAAACTTCCTTTGTTTCTTATTAAAGATTCAGTCCTCCAGTCTAGAACAGCGAGTGATTTTGTCTTTTGTTGTTTGATTAATATTAATCACACAGTCAGAAGCAGGAATAGCCCACTGTCACTTTAAGAGCCACACTGATCTAATTTACTGTCACACATGTATTTTCATTCTCATCTGTTAATGTTCATTTATTACATAACCAACGAGGGTTTACATGAATAATCACCAAGCGACGCATTTTGACACATTTTTGCATGTATTTGATGTTTAGGTGCGCACCTTGAGCTAAAAGATGACTTTACATATCCGTGTTCTGTTCCGTCTGAGTGCATACACAGAAATTCTACTGAGGAACAGCGCAAGTTCTCTTTGGGACTTTTAAAAACATGAATAAAGCTAATCAACTTTAACAATTCAACCACGTCCCATTTTGCAAAAGTCACATCACGTTGCATGATTTTGCAGATTTGCACGTGAAATAATTGTTTAATCTCGATTATTGTAGTTTCATAATCGTTGGAGGCTGAAATTGAAACCAAAACCGTATTTCGACTAATTGCACAGCCCTAGTTTATCCTACCATAGTTAACTTCTGAGCTGTTTTTGTATAATTCACATCTGTACAATGTACGTCTGATTATTCACTAAACTTCCAATCATTGTAATTTCACCCTATTTTGTCCTGCCTGGAGGCCCCGGTTATTTATTTGATGATTGAATAAGCTCTTGAATAGGCAGGAAGTTGCAACATGTGATCTACACAGAAAGATGAAGTAGTTTTATAATTGGTATAGTTTATTCAAATCTTCCTCGCCCTTTGAAAGCACAGACTGACATCAATCTGCCGCATTCAGAAGCCAAGGGTAAAAATGTATTTTGCCTGTTGGTGAGATTAGCTAGACAACACAAAATTTAATCTGACTATACTTTATTGGAGTTTCATTATTAGTTCAAATGAATTTGATTCATAGTTTGAAATAAAACAACTTTTCATAGTTTGTATAGGCACAACTGAATTTACCCAATAGCACCATCTAGTGTCCAAGCAGCATGCTTTCAAATATCTATCTCCTAACAATATAAATATTCAGCACATATTTGCATGAATTGTAAAAACGCAAATACTACAGTGCTCAAACATTTTGGTTAAAGAATTATTTTTAAGAAGTGTGTGTAAAATATAACAGAGTACTTTTTAGAATTTAAATTTTATACTAAAATCCTTCATAACTCTTATATCTTGTAGGTGTAAAATTCAATTGTTAATTGATAATTAATAGCTATTGCTAACCAATTTTGTGTGTGGATGACCATGCAAACAAGCTACCAGCAAAGACCCTGCAGATGATTTGCAGAATATATCTTTAAGTTGCAATTTTGTCTTTTTTTCCATAGGTTGTAACTTTGTGGTACAGAGCTCCAGAGATTCTCCTGGGATGTAAATATTATTCTACAGCTGTTGACATCTGGAGTTTGGGCTGTATCTTTGCAGAAATGGTATTTCTTTTTTTTTTTGAATGTACATGTCATCTTGCTTTTATTGATTGCGTATGTTCTTTTACTTTTGACACACTTTCTGGCTTTTCATACCAGCTCACTCGAAGAGCTTTGTTTCCTGGAGACTCTGAAATAGACCAGCTCTTTCGGATATTTCGGACACTTGGCACTCCGGATGAATCTATATGGCCTGGAGTCACCTCAATGCCAGACTACAAACCCTCCTTTCCCAAGTGGGCACGACAGGACCTGCCTAAAGTGGTGCCACCGCTGGATGAAGATGGCAGAGACCTTCTTGGGGTAAGAGGACAATGAAGTTTATCTAGTATCATTCGATGTTGAACAGCCTCAATATTTCAAGTCTAAAATTTGAACTTCCAAATGCTGAGCAGGGATTGCCTTGTGAGTCAAAGTGCTCAGGCTAAACTGCAGTACATTGCAGCTTTGCACCAATCTGGATTGGACACCGTTTTTCATCTAGTCTTGTTGGAGACTTTTAATATTGTTGTTTTTCTTTCACTGTAGTGCTGGGCAATATGACCAAAAATCTGTATCTCAATTTTAAGATTCTGGTGGTTTTGTTTTTTCTTTACCTGACTGGAACCTTGTACAGGTTTATTGGTTGCACTTTATTTTACAGTCCTGTTCTGCGTGTACACACTATGACAATGACGTACATCTTAATTAAAATGCTTTTGTCATTTAAAATAAAATAAAATATTATTGTGTGAGAGATTAAAGGGATAGTTCACCCAAAAATGAAAATTTGATGTTTATTTGCTTACCCCCATGGCATCCAATATGTAGGTGACTTTGTTTCTTCAGTAGAACACAAACTGAGATTTTTAAGTCAAACCGTTGCAGTCTGTCAGTCCTATAATGTCAGTGGATGGGAATCACGGCTTTGAGAGTCATGAAACATACACAAACAAAACCAAATTAAACCCTGCGGCTCGTGATGATACACTGATGTGAAAAGATACGAAAAGATCGGTCTGTGCAAGAAACTGAACAGTATTTATATTTTTTTACCTCTGATGCACTGCAATGTCTGAACTGAGCGCGTTCGCGTCTTCTTCTTCTTGCTTTACGGTGGATAGCAGACTTATAAGTGCATTACCGCCACCTATCTCTCAAATGGACCATTGACAGTATCTACAATCTTCGTTTGTGTTCTACTGAAGAAACAAAGTCACCTACATCTTGGATGCCGTGGGGGTAAGCAGATAAACATCAAATTTTCATTTTTGGGTGAACTATCCCTTAAATATTTAATTTTAATATAACTACTTGTACTGAAACAGCTATCTTGTGCACTAAAAATGCCTCAATGTAGATTTTGTTGAGCTTAATAGGTACGTTTACCCCTACTGTCGTTTGTCCTGTCAATTCCATGCCCCTTTCCTGAACCTGTGTCCTCATGCTTACCCAAATGAATTCATCACTGAGGAGAGAAAGGTCATGTCCAGATCCAGATTTGCTACACAACTTTGCAAAGTCTGCCAGTTCTGTGGTCTCTTCCCAGAATCATACTTGGCTCACTCCTTTTGCACCAGATCAGCTGCATCGGTCACAAATATGGGCTATGGGGTAGTGGTCTTCCATTGCTCGTGACAATGCTGTATATTCACCTGACATCCTGAACATTCTAAACGCACAAAAGGATATGAGATCTGTGGTCATTGTAAATGATTAGTTCTTCACAAAAACTTGCTATCATTTTGAACCAATATTACAGATCTATTATTCAGCTTGTTTGGGTGGCATGCTGTTGTGCAGGGGTTATCCATTTTTTGGCAACATGCTTGATATTTAACAGCACAGTTTGTAAAAAATCTTCATTTGTATTCATCTGCAGAAAGGTCATATACAGTGCACATACTTTGGAAAGTGTTACTATCCTTAACCTTTGGCAATTTGTATTTGTATTCTCACTCTTGGATTAGAGGAGATCCTCTCAAGCTCTGTTGGGTTGGTTGGGGACTGTCAATGGATAACCATTTTCTGGGCTTTATTTGTTTGGGTCAAAAAATTTGTTTGGGTTCAGGTCCAGGCTTTGACTGGGTTACTTTCAATAATTTGTCCCTAAGCCACTTTTGCATCATCTCGGTTGTGTGCTTAGGATGCTTTTCACTGCTTTCCACTGATTCTCAGTGGCCATATCGCAGGCTTAAATTAAATATCTTTATTCTACTCATAAAAATTCAGTAAGTTAATGTTTTCAACTAGGGAAGTACACAATTACCAGAAGACTCAATTCTCACCAATGATCAGTCAAGTGTGACATGATTTGTACAGGAAGTATCAAAATAAATTTTTAATTTTTGGATTGGTGGTGATGACCGATAATCTGATTCATAGGAGATCTACCCACCCACGTCCCCTGTCAATCCTTGTTTTCGAGTGAATACCATTGAATTCTACATCTCTACCCCACAGTTTTTACCTGGAAACAATATTGATTTTAATTTGAAAATTTCTAGTTTTTAACATTTTTTTTGTTTGTTTTTGTTTTTTCCACAGCAAATGTTGATCTATGATCCTAACAAGAGGATCTCAGCAAAGAACGCCCTTGTTCATCGGTTTTTCCGTGATGTCACCATGCCAGTGCCCCCATTACGCCTCTGAAGTCAACTGTGATGATACTTCAGCAGCACTGGAGTTTGGGTCCACTTTCTGAGAGTTATTTCCCATTTTGTTTGGAAATTGATCAGTTTTATACTATGACTTTTTATTATTTCATTATTCTAAGATGATATTGTTCTAATTAATGATTTGAAACCTAATTTTTTGATAGATTCATAAAACAGTTGTCTCTGCAACTTAATAAACTTGTTACATTTTGTTTACATTGTGTAACATATCGTTTCCACATACTGTTTTTTTTTTTTTACAACTTTATCAAAGCACCAATTAAACAGCAACAAACGTATAACAGAATGAAATGACAGTAAGTTCTATTTAAAGCGTTAAAATGGGCAGTGGGGATCTCCTGTGGGTATAAAATAGTGTTGATGCTAGTTAGCTAAGTTTAGTACAAGTCAAGCATTACTTTGGAGAACTCATTCATTCTGTGTAAAAATCCATGAGTTTTTTTAAGCTTTTCCTTTGTGGTACTGTCTAAAATACAAGGAGTATGGTTGGATATTTATTTCTTCTTCATGTGTAGCTATGTTTTATGTTTAATATAATTTTAAGATTAAAATGTATTGCATGTAAGTAGCACTGGTTTAGCAGTGCTGCAGTGGCAGTGAAGGGCAGGCATAATAAGTCCTTAACAAAATATATATGAGAAGAGGCCTTTCACAATCCTACTCTACCTTGAGACACCTGGAGCCTGCATAGTTGCCCTGGTAAGTTTAGATCATGGTACCAACACGCAGTGGGTTTTTTGAAAAATGAAGGTGGGTTGACTTTTACTATTGTTTACCTTATAGTAACATGGCTAATCTGCTGTGTGGGTTTTGTTCTTGGTAAAATAATCTAAAAAAAACAAAAACATAAGTCTGACTTAAAAAATGGTTGACTTTGTTCCTTCATTGAAAACTTGTTCGGTTTTGAGAAATATAGCATCACATCACTTGCTCACCAATTGATGCTCTGCAGTATATTGATAATGGAGGAGAGCATAGTTACACCCTAGTGTGACCAGACATCCCGTTTTTCCCGGGACAGTCCCGTATGTCGGCTCTATTTTTAGTGTCCCGTATTTCAAAATTTCTTTACGACTGGGTGATCAGAGCGAGTAGTAGGCCTGGTAGTGTTCTGTCACAGGAGAACAGCCTAATCAAAGGTAACCAGGTATAACAAAATTACCATCCAATTCACAATTCGATTAACATGTAGTAAGGGAAGATGGGATAGGCGGAATCAAACTGAATGACACACCAGAAGCGCTCTCGGCCGCGCGATCCCAGTTCTGCCATTAGTTCTCCTTGAGCCTTAATTGTCAAATACACACATAGCTGTCAAAATGTCCATCGTGTGGAGTATCTCACGTAAATACAGTTGGTTATGGCTTAAGTGAACGTAAACAGGTGGGTAAAAACGTTTTATAATACAGATAGTTCGGTCCTTGATTCTGATTAGTTGAGCCAAGTTCGAAGCTGTAGTAAATTACTCTACAAACATACACCTATGTTTATATTTGTATGTTGCTCAGCAACCACTTTGTTGGAACCACAACCGTTTCTGAGGAACTGCATTGGTGGACGAATAATGTATCATTACACTTTATTTGCTTTGTTTTATTTTGTGAAACCTTACTACTTGTATGGAATAACGTGTGTCCCAGATAGCATGCGGATGTGGGCCACTTAAGGCAATGATATGGCACTGCTGGCCTTCTTATGGCCCGGACAAAATGGATGTAAGCCTAAAGTGGCCCATATGTAAAACGGCAAAAATGGCCCAAATGTATCAAATCACATGTGGGCCTCTGTAGGTAAAGATGCGGTGTTGACGGCAATGTGTAATCTGAATATGACCCTAAAGTGGCCCATATGGTAAATAGTGATTATAGCCCAAATAGTGCCAACCAAATGTGGGCCACCTTTGGCAAAAATGTGGCATTATCGACAAAAGCTAATCAGGGTGTAAACCGAATGTGGCCCAGGTACATTAAAACGTATCTGGGCCAGTTTTGGCAAAGATATGGCACAGTGAGCATTGGCTAATGTAGCTGTGAGCCTAAAGTGGCCCACATATGATGCCACAAATGTGGCCCAGTTATCCTCAAACGTATCTGGGCCAGTTTTGGCCAAGATATGGCATGGTAAGCACTGGCTAATGTGGCTGTGAGCTTAAAGTGGCCATTATATGATGCCATTAATGTTGCCGAGGTATGTTAAAACAGATCTGGGTCAGTTTTGGCAAAGATATGGCTCAGTGAGAATTGACTAATGTGGCTGTGAGCCTAAAGTGGCCCTTATATGATGCCACAAATGTGGCCCGTATATAAAATGACAAATATTGCCCAAATAATTAATAACAATTTGGGCTACTTTTGGCAAATATACGGCACAGTCAACATTGGCTAATCAGTGTGTAAGCCAACTTGTCCCACATTTTACATGGCAAATATGCCCCATATATTATAAAACAGATGAGGACCACTTCTGGTTGTAACACTTGACACTGACTAATTGAAATGGAAGCTTGAAATTGTAAATATGGCCTAATAGAATTTGGCTACTTTTAGCAGGATGCAACACAGTTAACTGATGCAGGGTGATCTGGATGTGAGTCTTAAGGAGGCTACAAATGCAGCAATTAATTTTTTGAAACTTAAAAAAAAAATTTTTTTTAATGTGTACTGTGCAGCATAAAAACAGAAATGCACTATAATGATTGTACTCTTAGGCAAGGCAAGTTTATTTATATAGCACATTTCATACACAGTGGTAATTCAAAGTGCTTTACATAAAAGAAAAGAAAATAATAAAAAAAATTATCACGACAATAAAACAAGGAATTTAAAAACTGAAAATGATTTAAAAATTGATTTAAGAGGTTTAAAATGAATTTAAAACAGTTAAGAATAGAAAATGATTTTACCTAAAATATAGTGCAATCAGTTCGGACATTGCACAGTGCTCATTCAATAAATGCACAGCTAAACAGATGAGTTTTGAGTCTGCATTTAAATGTGACTATTTAGCACATCTGATCTCTTCTGGAAGCTGATTCCAACTGCGGGCGGCATAATAACTAAAAGCGGACTCCCCTTGTTTTGTGTGAACCCTTGGTATTTCTAACTGACTTGATCCTAATGATCTGAGTGGTCTGTTAGGTTTATATTCAGTGAACATATCTGCTATGTATTTAGGTCCTAGGCCATTGAGTGATTTATAAACGAGTAAAAGTACTTTAAAATCAATCCTAAATATAACTGGAAGCCAGTGTAAGGACCTGAGGACTGGTGTGATATGCTCAGATTTTCTGGTTCTAGTCAGAATTCTAGCAGCAGCGTTCTGGATGAGCTGCAGCTGTCTAATGGTCTTCTTGTGAAGGCAGGTGAGGAGACCATTACAATAGTCCACCCTGCTGGTGATAAAGGCATGAACAAGTTTCTCCAAGTCTTGACTGGAAACAAAACATCTAATTCTTGCAATGTTTTTGAGATGATAGTATGCGGATTTAGTTACAGCTTTGACATGACTACTGAAACTAAGGTCTGTCTCCAGAATGACTCCAGTTATGAGCAAACAATGAACAACGTCAAGTGCAGTGACGGCGCTACACCGGGGCTAGGGGGGGCTATAGCCCTGTCAGAAATTTTAATAGCCCCGGTTTAGCCCCATTTCTCTATGAAGTAACTCTGACGTCATCAATATCATTTCTTTTCTTAGCACCCCCACATATTGGTCTAGCCCCCCCCCCCCTCGCCCCGGTGGGGAAAAAATTCTGGCGCCTCGCCTGGTCAAGCGCGATACAGGTCTGAGAAGATTCACGCCTCTCAAGATGGGCTTGTCCAATGAGAAAGGCTGAAATCCCAAGCGGGAGGTTGCAATTATTGGAGGGTTTACGACCCTTTGTGTGAGGGCATGGTAATTTGCAAATGTAATTCGCTTGGGGTGTTGATGCACAAACTAATAAAGATTCTTAGAACACTAATATGTTGCATAGGTACCAACATATAATATCCACTCTCGTTCAGATCATCAAAGACGAATTCATAGATACTAAACATGGTAGAATTACTGTTAATAAAGAATAACAATTTGGTCCCTCAGTAAATTCTCTTTGCCACCTTGAAGAATTCTCAGTTACTTAAAGTGTAGACGGCCGGGAAGTAAGAAAACACACAGTCAAATGTATCCTCAATACTTCAATTTATTCATAGAAATACAGATATTATATAGGCATATGTCGAGGGGAGTTTCATCCTCTTAACCAATGAGGATATGAATAACATACACATAGGATCTTTGGCCAAGAACATGTGTTTATATAAAATGGCCACATGTACAGAAAAACATGGACATATTAAGAATAGACTTTTGCGAAGAATGCTGAACTGTCTTCAGAGTTTCATCACGAACCTCATTCCTAGCTATCATGTCCTTATTTGGGACATTTGAACCAAGAGAAGCTAATGTATACATTTAAGCATGCATACCTCGCAGTAAGAGATATTTAAAACATAATATCAAGAGAGAGAGAGATGGATACAGAAGGGGGGATTCAGAGAGAATGCGTTGTATATAGAAGAGTGAGAGAGAGGGAGAAAAAGGAGGGGTGAGGCATGTCTGGACTCAACAGAAAGACAGAGAGTGTTTTCTAACAATTACATATAGGTAAGATGACAGAAACGAGTGGTTCCATCACAAGCCTGCATAAACAGTATACAATATCACAACAACATACAAAATGACCTGAAGGATATGTGTGTTCATTCAAAGAAAGGTTTTCCTATGAATTAATTAGAGAAGAGTCCATTTTTACTGTGCATTGTGTCTCTTCCTATGGAAAAGGTAGTGATTTCCTCTACCCACATTCCTTTGGGCAATAAAACCAGATATCAGCATTGGTTGCCATGGTGACCAGGGGCCTGGTGTAGTTCGCAGACAACCTGGCACCCAGTATGTTTATTGGGTGAGGGGTCTCTGACGATTTGTTAATCTAATGAATAATTTATTTGTTAAATCTAATGAAAGGTGGTGTGTCTGATTGGTCCAGACTCTACAATTGGCAGAGGGAGTCAATGGGTCTGTAGTCATTTGACGATAAGGCTAGGTAAATCTGGGTATCATCAGCATAGCTGTGATAGGCAATTTGGTTCTTTCTCATTATTTGACTTAGTGGGAGCATAGACAGGCTAAACAAGAGCGGTGCAAGAATTGAGTTTTGTGGGACTCCGCATGTCATGGACGTCCACTTATGCTCTCCTATACTCACATAATAACCTCTCACTTCTAAGTATGACCTGATTACCATCCCAGAAAGCCCGACCCAGTTTTCCAGTCTCTCTAGAAGTATGTTATGATCGACCGTGTCAAACGCAGCACTGAGATCTCCTAGTACCAGCACTGATATTTTGCCAGAATCAGAATTTAAGCGAATATCATTTATTATCTTAATGAGCGCTGTCTCTGTGCTGTGATGCGGTCGGAAACGATATAAAAGTTTTATTTTACTCAATGTTGAGTATTGTTGATGCATAACTCATTTAAGTCTTAGTGTGGCCCAGATAATGTAAATTTATGGTTTATTTAGTTCGTTATTAGCTAAAATGTGGCTGTGTAGTGGCCTGCTTGTGACCACTGACAAAATGCCACCATTCCATGCAGCCTGTGGACCACTTGAGCAATGTGGGGAAGACCAGGGTTAGAATAAAAATCAACTGTGGCCCATATTAGGGCCAGTTTTGATTTATTTGGTTTGCTTATATGCAGCAATGCTAAGGCTTACTTGAGGCCAAAATCAAAATCCAAATGCCATTATTCCACGCAGTATGTGGGCTGGAGCAAGGTGTTGGATCTGGGCCAGAATTAAAATAAATGTGGCCCAGATTTGGGCCAGTTCTGGTTTATTTTATTTATTTATTTATTTTCATGGCTGATATGCAGCCTACCTATGGCTTGCTTGAGGCCCAAATCTGGCACACAGGAGTGGTCCACCCAAATGCCATCATTCTTCACAGTATGTGGGCCGTGTCAAGGTCTTGGATCTGGGCCAGAATTAAAATCAATTTGGCCCAGATTTGGGCCAGTTCTGCTCTATTTGGTTTATTCATGGCTGACACTGGGCCTTCCTGTGGCTTGCTTGTGGCCCAAATCTGGCAAACAGGAGCGGACCACCCAAATGCCATCATTCTTCACAGTATGTGGGCCGGAGCAAGGTGTTGGATTTGGGCCGGATCTGGGCCAGAATTCAAATCAGTTCTGATTTATTTGGTTTATTCATGGCTGATATTGGGTCTTCTTTTGGCTTGCTTGTGGCCCAAATCTGGCAAACGGGTGGACCGCCCAATTGCCATCATTCCACACAGTATCTGGGCCAGATGAAAGAAGAATTTTGCTAACTGGACTGTATGTGTGTGTGTGTTAACACTGTTTCATGTTAAAACTAAAATAAAAACTATAATAGGCTATACTGAAAAAAAAACTAAACTAAAGCTTGCAAAGAAACAAACAAAACTAAAACTAACAAAGAACAATCAAAAACAATAAAACTACACCTAGATTGATATAATTGAAAATTAAAGAAAAAAAACATTTCAAATGTTAAAACTATTTATTGTGAACCACTAATTTGATAATGATTATGATTAAAGATGACTATGATAATGATGACACGGTCATTGATATATTCTGAACAATTTTATATATGGTATACATGGTTATATATAGGACTTGGCTAAATACAATTTAGTGACTGCATCTTGAAACTATGGTAGAATGAAATCAAACACTGTGACTCTTGTTCAGTGTAAGCTGCTCTCAGTGATGTTGCATTTTTAGCACCGGTTAAACAAGACCGGTTTTACATGGACACCAAAGATTTGACACAGAATATTGAAAAATGCTGTCTAAAAATGCTCTTCACAATTGAATGATGCTAGTCTAGTCAGTTAAAGTTACTGAAACTAAATGTTTTCATTGCATGTTATAAAGATCTTCTGTTTTTGAAACAAAGCACAACAGTATGATCTTTCCACTTGAGTACTGTGAACAGTCAATTTGTTCAAAAGCAAGATACATGTCAAAGCTTTATTGCTGAATTAAAGACATTACAGTAATACAGACTACATTTGACACATCATACACATTTCTCGTACAAAATAAACGTAGAAAACTGAAGTCACTGACTACTGTCTGCTGACTACTGAAGTAGAGGTAGTCATGGAGGTGAGATTTTAAATTTAATTCACTTGACGTTTTTTCCTGAAATACAGATGTGTGACCGTTCCCTGCATTGGTCCAGTACATCTCACTCGCAATAGTGACACTCTTACCATTTTCCAATTTTGTCACAAAATGCACGGCAGTTGTTTTTGGTGTCTGTATATTTTTTTTATTGGTTGTAATGTTTTGTGTTTTTCCAGCCTGCACTGTGGGTGTTTTTAGGCCAATTTTTTAGCTTCTGTCATTTTGTTTTATGTGTTTTACTTTCTTGTAAGATGTCCTTGAGTGTCATGTAAGGTGCCTATAAAAAATACATTATTGTCAGTGCTTGAAGTGGAAAAAAAGAAGTGCCGGTACCCCCCATCCCCCCCAACCACCTCCAAAAAATACTAATAAAATAAATATATTTTCATAATTCCAAATGTATGTATATAATGCTGAAAGAAAGAAAGAAAGAAAGAAAGAAAGAAAAAGAAATTCGTTTAGAGCATTTTTAAAGGGGTCATATGATGTTGCTAAAAAGAACATTATTTTGTGTATTTGGTGTAATGAAATGTGTTTATGCGGTTTAAGGTTAAAAAAACATTATTTTCCACGTACTGTACATTATTGTTTCTCCTCTATGCCCTGCCTTTCTGAAACGCGTAGATTTTTACAAAGCTCATTGGTCTGAAAAGCAAGGTGTGCTGTGATTGGCCAGCTATCCAGTGCGTTATGATTGGCCGAATACCTCAAGCATGTGACGGAAATGTTACGCCCCTACCATATTGTGATGCCCTGTCAGGCCAGAGCGATGATTCAAAAACATGAAAACCCATTATAAACGAGGCATTCGTTTTATCCAGTGGGGACATAATTATGGATTCTAATGACTTATACTGTCTTTTTATGCGTTGCGTTGCATCGCGCTGCATAAACATAAAACCATGTCTGCATTTGTGATCGAAGAAATGACAAACAACAAGCCCTACTCTACACTGCACAAAAAAATTTATTTTAAATATAAAAATATAAAATATAAAAACTCTTTAAATATAAAAAACTTACTTACAGTCTTTGAGTCAGAACAGCCGGCTTTGTAGTCTACTCTACCAGGATCAGTCTGATTTCTAGTCGTGTCCATTTTTGGAAGGCCAAACAAAGTAGTTATGCTTTCACAACGAAACACAGCGTCACACACGGTGGCTTAGAGTGATCAGAGGCTTGAGACTCTGCTTCGTCCACGGTGAAAGCCGATCCGG
Source organism: Sinocyclocheilus grahami (assembly GCF_001515645.1). NCBI lineage: Eukaryota > Metazoa > Chordata > Actinopteri > Cypriniformes > Cyprinidae > Sinocyclocheilus > Sinocyclocheilus grahami. The sequence goes on from NW_015505993.1 coordinate 143,099, forward strand.
TGATCCACAGCGCAAGGTTGATGTATTTCCTCAGCAACCAGCACGGATCAGCTCCAGGCATGACGAAGCGGAGTAGTTTTCACAACGAAACACAGCGTCTTCACGTCTTAACTTTTATAAAGAATATCTCTTTGGATTTGAGACTTTAGTCTTTGCAACTTTACAGATCTTCTTTATGCACCAAGAGCTTGTAACACTCCAAAGAGAAAGGAAAACTTCATATGACCCCTTTAAGTTGATTAGAAACACATCAGAAGAAGGGAGTCAGTGTCATGAGTCTGGGCCCTGCGTTTCTCCTCTCACCACCTGAGGTCGCCATCTTCTGTCCTCCCGGACTCCATTCCCCAAACTCCACACACCTGTCACTTATTACACCCTCAGCTGTTCCCCATTGTCATGGACTATTTATACACCACACTCCCGCTACTCTGTCTGGCTAACAATTAATTAATTAATTATTTGTAGGTTATGGATGCAAGCACCTTCTGTTGCCGTATTTGTATCCCGGTTCTGTTCTTGTTTGAGTTGTTTTTCAGATCTTGTTTGATCCGTTTCTGTATCTGTTTTGCTTGGACTGTGTCTGCCTTTTTGGTGAAATAAACCTGTGTTTGGGACCAGATCCTGTTGTCACGGTGTCTTTCCCTCACCGTTTGTGACAGTCAGATGCCATGTAACTATTGCATCAAATACAGGCATTTTACATTATATATGCCATGTGATGCTGTAAACAGAAGCCTTAGAGACTGCCACATTACTGTAATTCACCCTTCACAATGAAAGGTCAACCACAGTAAATTCATATGGTACAGTAAGAACATTCAGTGCACTGGCAGCAAACTGTTCTTAGGCTTCAGCACAAAACCTCATGGCAGTGTCATATCTTCATTACACCTTTTGAAAATGCACCAGTGAGACATAATTGGAAACATTATAGATTTTATATCTGTTGTGTAATGTAAGTGTATTGAAAGTGTATTTTGCGTTGTTTGCCAACGAGTGAACTGTTAAAAGTACTCAGTTGTATGAAGATGCTATTGTGTTCTGATGATTAAACCAAATGGTCTCATGATGTGTTCAAAAGTGTTTTGAAACAATGATTATGTGTAAAGAAATTATGTACAACTGGAATGAAAACATGAGATCAGAAAGAAATCAGAATCAAAACAGAGATCAGAAATAGATTCTGAAAGAATGACTATAACAAGTGTAATAGTGATACAAGTGTGATAGTTTTAAAAGTGTGCACCAAAACAAACAAACAAACAAAAACTAGTCTTACATTAAGACATTGCAAATTACTGTAAATGTAAGCTGCACACACACAAATATGGGAACAAGGCATTGGGAACATGGGTGTCAGAATTGTTACTTTATAGTTTGGTCACTTAGCATATTACTGTGATTAGTACATGGTATACAGCTATTTGTAATGGATGTTGGTGGCATCCTGAGATACATAATCTTGCACTCAAAACCTTAGCACATTTCCATGGCTGATGTGTGAACAGTTCAGACTGAACATAGTCTAGGCTCGTGAAGTATCCAGACTTTTTTCTCCCTATGAGCACAGTCTGCTTCAGAAGTTGACAACTCAGTGTGAAGAATGAGCCCACACAGCTGTTTGTGCATCAAACATTCATATAAAGTAATTAGTTTCACATGTATGTCATAGATAATGAATCATTTTTGAACATAATTTTCATAAAACACAAAAAACAAGAGTCAATCAGCACATTATTATAACAAGTTCATAAACATAGGGATATCGTAGGACTCAAGGAACCACTGAAATATTTGTCTATAAACTGTCAGCTGAGGTGTGATTCAGGACACTTCTGTAGAAGCTGTGCAGATACTCCAGCAAAACTTAAGGAGCTGTGAACACAAGACTAATAATATACAACTGAAATATGTTATTATAAATAGTGTTTAATAACTACAGTGAATGTGTTTGAATGGTTGATGACTTAGTAATTATTTTCTGCAATTTTTATGAAGCGTTTTATATAAATGAAATATACAATGCACATGTTCAATGCAATTTACAGAGTGCACCAGTCCAACTAATATACTCAGATCAGCCAAAACAAAAAAACGACCTGCTTAATATTATGTAGGACTCCCTCTTGCTGCCAAAACAGCTCTAATGCATCGAGGCATGGACTTCACAAGACCTCTAAATATGTCCTGTGGTCTCTGGCACCAAGACATTATAGCAGCAAATCCAGCAAGTTGTGAGGTGGGGCCTCCATGGATTGGATTTGTTGCAGCACATCCCATAGATGCTCATTTAGACTGAGATCTGGGGAATTGGAGGACATGTTCCTCAAACTAGATTTTTGTAGTGTAGCAGCATGCTCAAAGAAGCTTTCTGACAGTGGTTCTGTCCTTTCGTGTGCCCATTTTTGTTGTCAGAAGTCAGCTTCCAACACATGAAATTCAAGAAATGACTGTTCACTTGCTGCCAAATATATCCCACCCTTAACAGGTGCCATTGTAACGATATAATCAATGTTATTCATTAATCTCTTAGTGGTTTAATATTGTGGCTGATCAATGTAAAGAAAGTACCCCCCCCCCCCCCCCCCCCCCCCCGTCCGTCATGAAACACTCTATTACTTTGTGCTGAAAGAATTCTCCAGTTAACATTCATTTTTGTGTTTATTAATGTGTGATGGTGACTGCCTGACTGTTTATCCTTGACTTATTATACTATTACTTTACTTCAGTTTAGTCTCTGAATAAAATCTCTCATCATGCTGTGGGCTATGATGTTCTCCAGTAATCCTATATGTGTGTGTTCCTGAACAATAATGAAATATTTTATTGCAGAGGTCAACGTAAAAAAAGGTCCCCCCCCCCCCCCCCCACACACAAAAAATTTAATCTTTAATTTTCCATTATAAAATGTTTAAAAAAGTAAAACTGTGTTCTGGGCTTCACTTGAGCTCAGAGAGAGAGATACAATAAGGGGCACTGCTAGCTGGACGAATGGCGGTGACAATTCTAGAGGCTACAGCTGTACGGCTGTTTACCTAAATTAACGCTACACATTATGATGAATTATTTTTAGCCAGTAATACAAGATTCATTATACTGATCAGAATTTATCATAATAAATCATAAGCAACTTGGGATTGTTGAGTAATTATCCATGCAAGTGGAGTTGCTTGTTGCTTGTATTGCAATCTGGTACATTTTATTTTAGCAGACATGTAACAAAATAAAACGGTCTCCTTGTGTTGTTTCTTTGACAATTACAATCTTTTAAAGAATACTATCAAATCTTATTTACACAATATATTGGATTTTTGTCATGTTAAAATGTTAAGGTACAATACAAAAATTCAAGCTCAATATTATGTTATGCGTTGCATTAAGTCTAAAAATGGAACTACAGCTATACAAATGAAACAGAATATATTTCAAAGAAAAATAAATGAATACATTAACATTAAACTTAAAATCATTAATTCAACATACTGTAAGAGCCACAACATGTCTTATAAAGCACAACTCCCAACTGTTTGGTTTACATATATATAGTGCCTTGTGTAAGTTTTCAGCCTTTTTTTTTTTTTTTTACATTTTATGTTGCAATCCTATGCTATACTACTTTTTAACTACTTTCTAACACAAAAAACTGATTTGTGATAACTTTGTAAATGTATCAGTAATATATAATTTTAAAAAAAAGACATTGCATAAATATTCAGACCCTTAACTCAGCTCAACTCAAGCACCGTTGGTGGCAATTACAGGTACAAGGCTTTTTTTATGCGACAAGTTTTGCAAATCTGAATTTGCTGCCATTCTTCTCTGCAGATTGTCTTTAGCTCTGTAAGGCTGGACACTGGTGGCAATTCACAACAGGTACATACACTCACAAATCTGTTCTTATTCTTTTCCAGAAATGAGAACCACTGTTACATATATAGACAGATTATAGGCATGATTTAAAAAGGTACACACCTATTGAATTTGCTTCAGGTTAATTCAGGTTAAAGTGTAGAAACATTTTTGAGATGGTCCAGCTTCTGTTTTTGAGCCAAAGGGTCTGAATACGTATGCAATGCAATTATTTCCGTATTTTAAATTGTGAATAAACGCAAAGTTATTGCATCAGTTTTTGCTTTGTCATTATGGGGTATAGAGTGTAAACTCATGTGAAAGAAAAGCAATATAAAGCATTTTAGCATAAGGCTGAAACAGCGAAAAAAAAGTATGTTTAAAGTATGTAAATGTTACATGCAACCCTGTTTATGTTAGTGAAATTAAGGCATTTCTTTTGGACATACAGTACAGTTTTTAGTGAGTAGAACTGATTAGCTAATTTTTTGTTTAAATATCCATACCAATATCTATATAAAACAGAATGCATTTCAAATGCATGAGTATGCAATTATGGCATATAAGCACATTTTCTGGAGTACAACAGAATCCATATGATTATTCGGTGTACAAATATACTGTGTATGTATGTGTGTGTGTATATATGTATATATATATATATATATATATATATATATATATATATATATATATATATATTTGTACACCGAATATCATATATTTTCAAATGCAATCATATGCATAATGTAGATGATCAAATGGATTCAACTCTCTTAGTCTATTAACTATGTATTTCACAGAAGCTACACTATGCAACTTTGATCATAAATAACAAAATGAGTTCAATCAGAGTGCCAAAATGAAAAATAAATGAATAAATAAAAGTTATAATTTTCTAAACCATGTTTTTAACCAATAACACTTTGATAACCCTACAATAATGATTTGTATTTTACAGCTGTTGGGATGAATTTTACTGGAAATTGCTTACGTATGTCATTCACCCATGCATGCCACAGAGATAAGTAGCTTTGGCTATGGAAGCTGTGGGGAATGTGAAGCTAAGGGCAAAAAGTTACATAGTGTAGCTTAAAACGTTCACTGAGTTTAAAGGGAAACATTGTTGCAAATTAGTTGCACCTCATCCAGCGGGCACGCTTGCTGAGTGGGTATCCAGAATCAACAATTAATTGCTCATTTAAGCGCCAGTACTTGTCACCTTTGAAGAAATACATCTTCCCATTGGTCCATGTGAAAGCTGCATCAGGATTTGATGGGATGCCAGTAAACAGACGTGAAATGGGTTTGGGATAAATGCTGAGGTCATTATAAACCATTTCATCCCACTGCCAATAGCCTGAACCCTGAAAAAAAATTCAATCAATTTTAAAAGGGGTCATGCTTTCTTTGATCTTTTGACATAAATAGGTCATTGTACTATAAAAACACACTGTAGGTTTTAGAAATCAACACCTTAAGATTTTATTGAAACAGCTTTTATTGAAACCAAGCTACCAAAATGACTTATTTTGTACTTCCATGTCTTTATGATGAATGCATCAGCGCACAACTGCCTGCACAATACCTACTTCTTCATGCATGTAAGCATGCAGCACAGTAAGGTTTGCCAAGATGACCAACATAGTATAAGTGGACCAGAGCACAATGTCTGACTGAAGCAAGATCAAAGTCAATGCTTTGGCTGTGGGTAGTGTGATGCTGAGGGCAAAAAGTTACATAAGTGTAGCTTAAAACGTTCACCGAGGGAAACGTTGCAAATAATAAATAGTTGCACCTCATCCAGCGGACATACTTTCTGAATCCAGAATCAACAATTAATTGCTCCCAAGCTACCAAAACAACTCATTTTGCACTTCCATGTCTTTAAGATGCTCTGGGAGGCAGGAGGGACCATGACCCTGTTTGGCAACTGTGATTTTGGCCAGCTTGTGCAGGACTTGGTCTTCGCACCATCTGTAGCGGACTTGTGTCAATGTTGCTTTGCTGGCAGATAATATGTGCTGCTAGCTTGGGTTCTTGGAGTTACAAATTTGGCAGGAATCCTCCAAACCATACCACAAATGTAGGTTCCGAGGACTGGGAAGGGTGTCGTACATGGCCCGGATAGTGGAGCTCAAACTTGGTATTCTTGGTAACTAGGTTTTCTCCACATGTTTGCCCATGTGATGGTCCTGTCTACAACTGGCATTCCTGAATCACTGCTTTGATCTTGTAGGTCTTCTCCACCAGTTTCTCCTCTCCTTTTTTGTGGCTCCACAGCTTGGGAGCCGATCTCCATCCAAGGCCAGCCCTGCCTGTCTACAGCCACGCAACGATCTCCTGATGTTTCAGTCAGATGACGGCCTGATCTACTACCTTTGCTGCATTCCACTTTTGTCCAGAGCAGACTTGAACTGAACTGATTTAAACTGAACTGAGCTGGATGATGACATCACTGAATTCAATGATGAACTAACTGCCTTTAACTGAAAAATTAGTGTTTACTATTGTCACTTTGCATTATTGACACACTATTTTCCTAATTAATGTTGTACAGTTGCTTTGACACAATCTGTATTGTTAAAAGCGCTATATAAATAAAGGTGACTAGACTTGAACCATGGAGATTTGAACAGTGCATTCAGGAGAGTCTCTTAGCTTAAACAAAAGCCTCACCTTTCTCCTGGTTTTTGTCCAGGATTGTATGTGAAAAGATTATAAAGGTAAAATTTAAAGGGGACCTATTATGCAAAAATCACTTTTATAAGGTGTTTGAACACAGTTGTGTGGCCGTAGTGTGTGAAAACAACCAGCCTATAATGATAAAAAAAATCCACCCACTAATTTTTTTATAATTCCAATAAATGATAAACAGTCTCTCTGTACATGAGATTCCATCATGGATGTCACTGTAGGGAGAAATCCCGCCCATTTGTTACGATTTATTGCCAATTAGCACACACAGCCCTGAGTAAGAAGCAGCAGTACACCATTGTTGTAGCTGCTGGAGATATACAATGTCAGCGCCAAAGAGGCATTACAAGTGTTGTGTTTTTGGATTGTTGTTGTTCCTGGTATGCCAGAGCATCAGCTCTTGAAGCTCCACCCTCTCCTGAAAAGGGGGCCGGAGGCACCAACTCATTTGCATTTAAAGGGACAAACACAAAAACGGCACGTTTTGGCTCATACTCTTAAAAAAAAAAAGTGGTGATTTTAACAAGCTATAAAAAATTATCCGTGGGGTATTTTGAGCTAAAACTTCACATACACACTCTGGGGACATCAGAGACTTTTTTTACATCTTGTAAAGAGGGACATAACAGGACACCTTTAAAACAAAATAAATGAAATTCTATGAATAAGTTTCTTGTTTTTAGGCATTAAATCAACTTAATACCAAGCATTTTCTAATTCACAAATTTACTCTTTTTTTTTTACACTCACAAGACTTGTATGCAGAACAAATTTTAAGAGAGACGAAAGTTGTGTAGTGCTGTAGGTCCCCACAACTGGAGCTAAGAACCACTGACCTAACTAGAAAATGGTAAAGGTATGTTCTGTATGAACAAAAGTGTTTGTTTATATAGAGAGAACTTTGTACAGACATGAGGGCTTAAGAATTTATCATGAATTTTTGCTTGATTTTATTTCTCTTAAGCATAGGTTGTGTATAGTAGTTAAAATCTCACTATACCTTAAAGAAAAATATTTTCTTGTTCTTCTCATGATACAAAGCAGCGTCAATGTTGGCAGGGATTCTTTTTAGTGGTTTGGGGTATCGATAGTCAAGGCGGTAATTTGTGAACCTCCAGACTTTTTCACCTGTGAAAGAGGAGATGGTGGGTAGAAGAGATTTTTTTATACTGCAGTTAAGTACATTTGTAAATCTGTATTTTTCCATCTTAAAAATATCGCAGCTATGACATATGCTCTCAATATAAAATATCCAATGCATAAAAGTTAACATCTCCCATAACATCCGATGTAGTTGTTCCATTGTAAGAAGAATGGTAGCTATGCTTATATTACTCTTTGTTTCATCCTTATCTCGAGGATAGAGGATACCAGCAAGATCGTGTCCATATCGGTATCCAGACCAGATGGTAGACCTGCACCCAGAAACAAACTTAACACAGCCCTTTATGGTCAGTGAAGACCTCAAAAACAAGCCCTTAGGACAGATGAGACACTTCCTTGGCACAGATCACTATGGCCAACTCTGCCAAGTCCAGCTGGGACCGTTTTATCCAGAAGGATGTTCAATGTGCGTAAGGCCATTGATAAGTCCATCTACTACTGGCTAAAGCAGCAGCTTAACCTTCATATTTCAATGTGTTTAACAGACAACAACTTTTTCTTTCCCACCTAATGCTGGTGTGTATACCATGTTCAATACTATACCATGTTTGTTTGCTTAAGCCAGAGGAGAACTGATCCCCAGACTTGAGTCTGGTTTCTCCTAAGGTTTCATTCTCCATTCTGTAACTCGATGGAGTTTGGGTTCCTTGTCACTGTTGCCTTCTGGTTTCCTTAGTTGGAGTCTGAAAGTCACATAACCTCTATGCAGCTGAATCCCATCTTGCAAAATTGACATGGTTATCATACTTAACTGAAACAACACTAAGCTGACTACAACACTAAGCTGACTACAGCTGACATTGCTGCCTTTTGTAGATGTGCTTATAGCCGAACTGAGATGTGAGTTTGATGAAATTCAGTGTTATTGATTTTACTGATTTTCAGAGGCGGACAGTAACTAAGTAAATTTACTTGAGTATTGTACTTAAGTACACTTTTTGTGTATCGGTACTTTACTTGAGTATTATTTTTTCTGGGAACTTATGACTTTAACTTCACTACATTTGAAAAGACAAATATTGTACTTTTCACTCCACTACATTTCTATCAAGATCCTCGAAGTAGAAAGTCGTTACTCTGTAGCAGCTTTGAAAGTCAGTGGGTGATTTTTTTCTTCTCTAAAACGTAACTTTCTTTTTTTCAGACAGTTTATCAGTAATCACTCTTGTAGGACTACATTAAAAATGGTCCTCGTTTCCTGTTTACACTTAAGGCCCTTGGGGTCAATATGACCCCAAACATTGAAAGAGTAATTGTGAAAAATATATACATTTGTAATCATACAAATAATATATCTTATTTTTTTGTTTACTTCTCATCTATACATTAATGCTGTGTTTTGGGAGATATGAAGTACTTTTGTACCTATTTACCACAAAATTCCTCTACACCATTAGCTTGCATGTGAAATATTAATTTTTTATGAAAAAAAATCACTTAACGGATGACCTAAATTTGATTTAAGTTGCTTCTGGATATTGATCTAGGTGTTAGGTGTAGAATTCTGCCATCTGCTAGTTAGAAATAAACCTAAAAGGATTACAGTTTAGGAAAGAAATTGTTTTGACCAGCAGAGGGCCATAGAGAGCCATTCGTTTTACTGGATGTGGCCAACTGCTTCTATCACAACTTTTGTGATACATTTTGTGAATTTATGTTTATATAAACATTAGAAAATACATTAAAAATAAATATTCTTTCAAATGGTATAATTTTTTGTGGTTTTTGATGCATTTTGAAATGTCTGTTTTCAAAAAATGCCACAGACATTTGACAGAAAAATGCCACATAAGACACACCTAAAGGAAGCCGAGTTCACACTGCACGATTTTCAAACTCGTTGGATCGCCATTGTTTTCACACTGCGTGACTATCTGGGGTAGCATTCAGTTGCTGCTGTGTTCACATTGCACGATGGATCGGCGACAGGAGGTTTCACACTCCATGACTTCACAATAGTAAGAATCGCCAACAGCTCTGTCTGGTCCGCAAACTACCTTTCACAACAAAATACACGCGAGAAGTGAGACGTCAGACCGGAGTTCTCGAGCAAGACTGTAATTTATAAAAAAATATATATATAGCCCGCAAATTGTCTGTGAGCTGATTTCCAGCTACAAGGAGAAAAAGAAAAACAGATTATGCAGGAGAGAGATGCAGGGAACAGGGATTGGGTGTTCTGCAAAGAGAGTTGGAGGTAAATAATTTTTTCACACAGCGTGATTGTGAATCGCCGACAGCTCCAGATATTTAGCATGCCAAATATTTCGCAGGCGTCGGCGATTCCCTCAGATCGCGTCTTTGATAATTCACACTGCGTGATTGTCACTCGCGTGAACGAGCACCGATTTGCCTCCGATTTCGGGGATTTGTCTGCGATTTCACAAAAACCTGTCGGTGAGTAAAAAATCGGGCTAATATCGTGCAGTGTGAACTCGGCATTAGAGTCAGATTGTAGTTGCATATTATTGATTTTAATGAACCAAGTGTAAAAAAATAACTTTAGAATGTGGAAGAAATTAAAAATGTAAATAAAACCAACAGCAATATGCAGAAGTGTGTGCATGTGCATGCATTAGGTCTCACTCAAACGTGTTCTGCATTTGTGGCTGATTTAATTTGCCAAATTTGATACAAATGCTATCTGTGGCAATCATACCTGTGTGTGTGTCTGTGCGCTTTTTTGTGACAAATGAGGGCATAAATTTGTATAATGACAAAAGGTATGACATAGGTATTACAAGGAGAAGGTGACTTTTCAGGACATTACCCCATGTCCCCACTTTTCAAAACGCTTATAAATCACACAGAATGGAGTGTATTGAAAATCTGAAATAGCACAAAGTTTCCTGTAAGGGGTAGGTTTAGGGGTAGGGTTGGTGTAGGGCAATAGAATATACGGTCTGTACAGTATAAAAACCATTACGCCTATGGGATGTACCCACTTTTCACAAAAACAAACCTGTGTGTGTGTGTGGGTGTGCCCGTGTGCTTGCATTAGGTCTCACCCCTTTATATCTTTGTTCTGCATTTTTGGCTGATTTTATTTTGCCAATTTCTATTCAAATGCTCTCTGTGGCAGTCATACCTGCGTGTGTGTGTGTGTGTGTGAGTGAGTGAGCATGTCTTTTATACATTGCATTTGTGCTCTAGTACCAGGCCTTCATTTCTGTATGGAAATTTTCAGATTTATGCCGGATTTATTTTTTTTGACAAATGAAAAAAAAAATATATACATTTTTTCACATTTCCTATTCATTTCAATGTGGGGTCATATTGACCCCAAGGGACAGATTTGTAAAAAAAAATGTTTTACATACCTTCAGAACAACCGAATCAAGTCCAGTTTTTTAATGTGAATATAGATATAAAATGTTGAAAAGTCACAAAATCTTATTCCACTGAGATGAAGGGACCCATTTTTTTTAAACTAAGTAAATGTTGATTGGGGTCATATTGACCCCAGGGACCGATTGAGGGTTAAATGATTTCCCAGAATTTTTTGAACACTGACCAGTTGCAAATGTGATATTTATTTACAACAATTCAATAATAAGAAGTTAATATTGTGGTATATATTAGACACAATATTGTCTGATTTTGCTAAATTGTGTACGTGAAAATATTACCTATAAAGCCACAGAAGAACTGTTGTGCGTCTCCTAATAAAACACAATAGATGTTGGACTCGAAGCAGCACTGCACAGACTGTTCTGTGTGTGACATCAAAGTACAGCGAGCATTTTTTAAATTTTTGCTTTGATGTCGAATAAGCCTTGCTGTTGTAAAGTTATACAGCTACAGTTGTGTTGCTGGGTTTTAAAGCAGGT
>NW_015505993.1:154854-162475 GCF_001515645.1 Sinocyclocheilus grahami
TAAATTACATTTACATTACATTTAGTCATTTAGCAGACGCTTTTATCCAAAGAGACTTACAAATGAGGACAATAAAAGCAGTCAAAACTAACAAAAGAGCAACAATATAAGTGCAAATGACAAGTGTCGGTTAGCCTAACGCAGTACACGTAGCAAGGTGTATTTTTATATACAGTTAAATTAAGTATACTATTAAGTATTGCAAGTATTACATACAACAATAAAACAGTGCATTGGCATAAAAAAGGAAATTTACTTTTGGTACTTAAGTACTTTTAAAAACAAGTACTTCTGTACTTTTACTTAAGTAAAAATCTGTCTTTACAACTTTTACTTGTAATGGAGTAATATTTGACCAGCAGTATCTGTACTTTCACTCAAGTAATGGAGTTGAGTACTTTGTCCGCCTCTGCGTGATTTTCAATCTGCAGTAATTCCACTCTACCAAGTACCTAAATCCCCACCAGACATGGAAGGCGCTCTTCTTCACATGATTTTTACTACACTGTGACATACATACAGACCTAGTTCTAAAGACACCAAAGCTGATGCCCTCTTCCAACTGAATGCTCCTAATCTTCCCAAAGATTACGTCATACTCATTCTCCCATCCTCCATTTTCAACAGTGCCATCCAATGGGATATTGACCTCATGATCCCACTCTTCCTGCTTGTCCTTTGGGCCGCACTTTTATCCCTGAATCCATATTACTGAAGCTCCTGGAATGGCTGCACTCAGCACCTGGCTCTTGTCATCCAGGGTTATCCAAACTTTTGAGTTTGTTAGGAGAAACTACTGGTGGCAAAATCTGACTGCAGAAGTGAACGTGAATATGTGTGGAAAGTTTTTCCCATCTTGAAAACTCCAGCCTCTTCCTGTCCCACAATGACCATAGTCCCACACTGGCATGGACTTTGTAACCACTCTCCCCTCCATCTAAACCACAACACCTGCATTCTGGTGGCAGTGGATCAGTTTTATAAGGCCTGCCATTTGATTCACTTCAGGAGGCTTCACACAGCACTGGAGATGGCAGAGGGCCTGTTCTATCATCTGTTCAGCACCTCTGGCCTGCCAGAAGACATTGTGACAAATCGAGGGCTACAGTTTATTTCTCAAGTCTTGTGCTCCTTCTTTAACCTCCTGGGGATTTCCATCAGCCTCTTCTCTGGTTATTATCCCCAAACCAATGGTCAAACAGATCACACAATCCAAGTAATCTCCAGCTTCTTGAGAACCTATTGTCACAGAAAGGCTGTGAACATTCTGTGACTTGCATGTAGTACTGGACTCACCTCATTCCAGTGTGTCATTCCAGCCTCTACTCTTCCTATGGTCAGGCGAAACCTCTGAGTCCCTATCATTGATCATTGGTTCAGGGAGAGTGAAAGTACACAGAACCATGATCAGCTTGAGAGGGCAGTGAGGTACACACCAGATCCATGCAGATGCCTTGCGTTCAGAAACCCCTCAATACCATCCAGGAGGTCAGGTCTTCCCCCACAGTACAAGATCAATCCCACAATTCATGTCTTATGACTTAAAAAATTCACTCCTTCTCCTTCTGCTTCCCCGTGGACTGGTGAAGAGAATACCTCTCCTCCTCCAATGCTGCTTTTAGAGGATGATCTAGCATACTCTGTCTGGTCCTTTCTGGACTCTAGCTATCGCCAAGGGCTTCTCCAGTATCTTGTGAAGGGAATCTATGCTTATATTTGTGTCTTTCTGTTTCACTGTCTCATCACCAGGTTACCAGAGTGAGTCTGATCCAGTCTGTTACCAGGCCAGATGTTTGACTTAGGACCAGATCTGACCACAACATAGCCCTTTTCAATTGTAGCACAGACTTCAACAAACAGCCCGTCAAACTACATGCTTTTTTTTCTATAATATTAATAATTTAAAGCTAAATACAACTTTCAATATATTGATTGTACCATAGCTTGGAATCAACTATCAGTAGTTATAATGTAATACAAGAGAAGCTGTTTACTCATAAAAAATTTTAAAGAGACGGTCCATATATACGTTCTCATACATACCTGAATAGTATAAATTGGGATGCTCAATATGGCTGATGTAGCAGGGGGTGTGGACTATCAATTATGTTAGTCCACATCCCCTGCTACATCCACTATTTTGAGCATTCCGACTTCTCCCAACTTTTCTCCCAAGCTTCTCTTGTATCACATTAATTATTGTGGTTACAATTTTCCATATATTCACATTTTAAAATGCATAAAAAACATGTGCAGAGAATTATAATCTACCTTTAAAGAAGTATGTCTTGTTGGTTCTTCGGGAATATACAGCTGCATTCAGATTTCCTGGCAGCCCCTTCCATAGCAAGCTTATTTTTACCAGAGAGTTATGGCCCATATCTGTTATTGTCCACACATAATCCCCACTAAAAGCATACGTCTTATGCGAGGGACCTAACACACAAAAAAAATTATATTTTATAACATGTTTACAAAATTACAATATTTTATAATGTTACATTATATTTTTGAGTTATTGAACAAGCAAATCTACTGCATTTGTTTAACTTGAATGAACTTGTCATGTGCACTGTTACTACAGTGCATTGTTTTCTTACCCAGCATTATAGCATCAAGTTTAGTAGTGCATGGATCTATCATATCACCCCTGGGGAATGGGGCCATGGTAGTGGGATATATCACGGCATAGATATCATCAGCAGTGGTTGTACTAGAGATCCTTTTACCTGAATTCATAAGGTTAATTAACATAGGCATTTATATACATTGGCAAATATTCAATTATTTGTTTGAATTATCTTACCATACATTGCTTGGATTCCTCTGATATCATCAATGTGCAGTCTAAAATTGGCTTGGTAACCAGTGTAGTGTGCTGCCATAAGAGCACTGCTGTACTGAGAATGCCCCAAGCCAATAGCATGCCCGATCTCATGAGCCGCAACAATACGCAGATTGGAACCATAATACTTCCCTTCAGTCCAGAATTCATCTTCATCAAAGTGAACTATTCCTGATGGCGGGGCTTCAGCATGGGCAAGAACATGGCCTAGCAAAAGATTATTGTTCTAATTTGTAAAGCAACAGTACATAAAGCTGAGTTTACAGTTTGCCAGGTCTTGGTTGAGAGAATAATAACATACCATATAACGTTAGATCTTATTAATTTGTAAAATGACAGGAGTAAAATAAATAAACGTTCTATTATTTTTCGTATTGTATAATTTTTAATATTATTATAAATAATAGAATTAATTTGTTGAGATTTACTTACCAGGACCATCAAACGGTGAAGGACAGCCATCTCTCTTGTGAAATGAGATTTGAATATCAGCAAGTCCATGGTTAATCTCTTTAAAGCTGAGTGGGGTGACATCACTCCAGTATTTAAATGCTGAGAGTATGGCTGTCTGTGTTGCAGTTTTCCCCATGTCTGGTGTGTAGTTGTAAATGCGATATGTTAAGTTTTTCTTTTGCCAAAATCCTATGAAATAAGACAGACAAACAAAAAAATCCAAACAGCCGTTTTCTCCATATAAAGAGCAAACTTATTTACTTGGTTATGTCTACTATTCTATTCTTTGTTGTTTATCCTTAGATTATTTACTATAAATTAAACATTTCAAAAGTCTGACAATTTAGTTGTATTAATTGTAAACTATCAAATGTTGTATGTTAAAGGGATAGTTCACCCAAAAATGAAAATATGATGTTTATCTGCTTACCCCCAGGGCATCCAAGATGTAGGTGACTGTTTCTTCAGTAGAACACAAATTATGATTTTTAAGTCCAGCTCTTGCAGTCTATCAGTCGTATAATGCATGGAAGTGGTAACAAAATCTAGGAGAGTAAAAAAACATGCACAGACAAATCCAAATTAAACCCTGCGGCTCGTGACGACACACTGATGTCCTAAGACACGAAACGATCGGTTTGTGCCCGAAACCGAACAGTATTTATATAATTTTTTACCTTTGATACACCACTACGTCCAACTTCCTTGAGTGCGCGCACGGCATCCGATGTGTGAGGTGTGTACGCGCTCTGGCGTAGTTTACGCAAGCGCCGGAAGTGATCTCTCGTGCATACACGTCACTCATTGTTTACAGAGTGCACAGTCATTGTAGGTACGACGGCTAATCAAAATGGTACTTACTTGCGCTTATCCGGATTGTTCAAACCGACTTAAATCTAAAATATTACGTTCTCTCGCGCGAACTCATTCGGGAGAGGTTACTTTCCACGTATTCCCAACTTCTGAGCCTGCTCGCCTGAAGTTATGGTTGATTGCTCTTCGGCTGGATATCAACACACCCATTAACGTAAACTACGCCAGAGCGCGTACACACCTCACACACCGGATGCCGTGCGCGCGTTCAAGGAAGTTGGACATTGTGGTGTATTAGAGGTAAAAAATTATATAAATACTGTTCGGTTTCTCGCACAAACCGATCGTTTCGTGTCTTAGGACATCAATGTTTCGTCACGAGCCGCAGGGTTTAATTTGGATTTGTCTGTGCATGTTTTTTTTACTCTCATAGATTATGTTACCATTGCCATGGATTATACGACTGATAGACTGCAACGGCTGGACTTAATCATCATATGTGTTCTACAGAAGAAACAAAGTCACCTACATCTTGGATGCCTTGGGGGTAAGCACATAAACATCAAATTTTCATTTTTGGGTGAACTATCCCTTTAAATCACAATTCCAATGTGTGTGAGCTAATACAGAGAAGGTCATAGCACACAACATTTCTTTAAGAGTTAAAACTCAAAATACATTTAAATTAAGCTGCTTTTCCTAGTATTTTTAATACATTTTAGGTGAGGCTTTCTATGAAACCTGTATTTAAAAATACATAAGGGTATTCTTATGGAATTATAATGCACACATAATTCCTTGAATCATTTCATAAATAATTTAAACAATAATTACATTTTATAATGTATTAATGAACAAACTGTTGTGTATAATGCATTATATACAACAGTTATTTCAGGTCTTCAAATCTGACTTGCTGAGAGGCCTTCCAGGAGTGCTGATGTCTCGTCAGTATCAGTAATTGGACTATTCACAGTTTGTATTTCTCCGCTTCCAGACAGACAGCAGTGAGGAGGAAATCCCGTATAATTTTCAAATACTGCTGTTATGTTAAGCTATCAATGGCAGATTTGAATCCTTGGTTTTATTAGTATTTGCACACACAAGAGGGTTTTGGAGATACTTCTTGGTTTTATCCTTATTATTGTATAAAAGAAATATCAAATTAAATTATATAAAAGCTGAATCACAGTCGTGCTGATATAGAGATATATAAAACTCAACATGTAACATTCAAGATTTACACATTTCGGTCATGACAACACTCGGAGGGATTGGCATGGTAATGAACATGACAATGTTAATGTATTTGGTCTTAGCGGAATAGTTCTGCTATGCTGCTGCTGCAGTACAGAGACTTGCTACTGCCAATACATGCTGTGAGCATGTAAGAAATGCTGCTGCTGCACATATAACATAGAATAACCCACATATAGCATACATGTTTTTGCTGCAAATAGATCCTCAACTCTCTCCTTGGCACGCCATGACAATAAAGTTTTTTTTTGTTTGTTTATATAAGGCACTGCAATACATTAAGAACCATCTTTATTATAATACAGATTTAAGAGAAAATGTTACCAAATTTGGTTGAGAAGATTGACTGTATTATTAAAAAAAAATTAGTAAACAGATGCTCACCACCAAATCTCCTGTATTTTAAAGACTTTTGGTTAAAGGGGTCTTCAACACCACACCGCGGCTGCCTCATTTTAAGAAGAGTAGCTCTGTCAAGATTTCCAGTGACTGGCAGCCCTGACACCCTCTGAAAAAGACTTTACAAATATGACAGTTCAGACGTGCACAAAAGTAGATAAAACAGAGATTACAACGTGTCTTCCTCAAGTATTTTGATTAAAGCAAGCCACAAAATTATTAATTTCAGAAACTGTAGCATTATCAATAATTAATATATGTATCCAGGGGCGCAGATTACGTGGGGGACGTGTCCCCGCACTTTTTCGGGCAAGTGTGTTCGCATAGAGGTTTTCAAGAGCTGGTGTGAATAAATATATTTAAATTCAAAGAGACAGGATAGTCGATGCATGACCTGATATTTTATTTGGTCCCAGAATAAGGCGAGATGAACGTCGCGGAGCGCTAAACACTCCGTGCAGTGCGTTTCATTCATACTCGAAGCCGGAGGGTGCTCTCGCGCAGACAGTTGTTTTCACAGAAAAACAGAAACGTTTGGAAACATGAAGACATTAAACATACGATTGCGACAATATATGGTTAATTTGTGTTTTTTCCAAGTCATCTCCAGGTAATAAATAAAGTATATGAACAATGCAGTGCTAATTGACATAGCATTTATTACCGTATAGAAACTATTCTGCCTTATTAAAAAAAAAAAAAAAAAGTGTTTAGTATATAAAGATTAACAAATCATTATTATTGATTGTCCAGCAGTTATCTGATTTCTAAGCCAATTAAAAGCTAGAAATGAGAGAAGAAGTTGCCTATACACTACCAGTCAAAAACAGTAAAAGTGTTCATGTTTTTTTAAAGAAGTCTCTTCGTTCACCAAGCCTGCATTTATTTGATCCAAAAGTACAGCAAAACAGTAAAATGTTGAAATATTTTTACTATTTAAAATAACTGTTTTCTATTTGAATATATTTTAAAATGTAATTTATTGGGACTTCAAAGCTACATTTTTAGCATCATTACTCCAGTCTTCAGAGTCACACGATCCTTCAGAAATCATGTTGCTATTCTGATTTGCTGCTCAAAAAACATTTATTATTATGATGATGTTGAAAACATCTGAATATAATTTTTTCACTTTTCTTTGATGAATAGAAAGTTCAAAAGAAAAGCATTTATTTGAAATAGAAATCTTTTGTAACATTATAAATGTCTTTATCATCACTTTTGATCAATTTAAAGCATCCTTGCTAAATAAAAGTATTAATTTCTATAATTTATTTTCCGAAAAATAAAAATTATACTGACTCTAAGCTTTTGAATGGTGTAGAGTATGTTACAAAAGCTTTTTATTTCAGATAAATGCTGATCTTTGGATCTTTCTATTAATCAAAGAATCCTGGGGAAAAAAAAAAAAAAAAAAAAGGTACTCAACTGTTTTAAATATTGATAATTATTAAAAAAGGTTTCTTGAGCAGGAAATCAGCATATTATAATGATTTCTGAAGGGCCACGTGACACTGAAGACTGGAGTAATGATGCTGAAAATTCAGCTTTGATCACAGAAATAAATGACATTTTAAAATATTCAAATAGAAAGCAGTTATTTTAAATAGTAAAAATATTTCACAACATTACTACTTTTGCTGTACTTTGGATCAAATAAATGCAGGCTTGGTGAGCAGAAGAGACTTCTTTATAAAACATTAACAATCTTACGGTTCAAAAACTTGACTGGTATGTAGATTACAGAAATGTTACTGTAATGTGTGCGTGTATGTATATATATATATATACACACACACACACGTATGTATCACCCCCCCCCCCCCCCCCACCCAAAGGGAAAAAAACACAAAT
>NW_015505993.1:162643-204032 GCF_001515645.1 Sinocyclocheilus grahami
CCCCACACACATTAAGGGAAATAAACAGAAATGTCTATATATAGACTGTTTTACCTGAGAGCCACTTTCATAGCCCACTCACTGGAATCTCTCTGAGCTTCTGGGTTCAGTGGAGTATCTAGATATCCAAACCGCCTCAGGTACATCTATTAAATGTGAAGAGGGTATACATGCAATGTAATAAATTATACCAATAATCCTGTTGTTAAATATGAAATGATAAAAAAAAATGATGTGATAAATGCAATATGAGTGTTATGATAACCTAAAGGTTTTGAGTCTAATGTTCAATTAAATATTTTTTTTTTAGCCTTTTTTTCTTTTACCTTTCCCCCCTGAATTCTGCCCTCCAAACTAAACGTTCAATATTATATTTTTGTAATAGTTGGTTTAAAAAAAAAAAGTGGAACAGATTTAAAGGTCTAGTTTAAAGCATGTTTCAAAAAATATAATGAATCAAGTTAATTAAGACATGCCTATTATAAAATGCTCATGATGTATTGGACAAATTATAATAATAATGCATGTGGACTGAATTGAGTTCTGATGTTACCTCCAAGAGAGTGCTGGTCTGACATAACTTTATGTCTCAATATTCTTTCAACTTCCCGTACTCTTTCAGATTAATTTAGAATTCTTGGGTTTGGCATTCTTGAGCATATTGTTTTTAGTGTTTAGAGTCTTCTGTTTGATGGATCAGGATTCAATTAACCATGGTTTTACCACAAAAAAACATGGTTACTATAGATAAAACATGGTAACTACAAATTAACCATGGTTTTGCTACACTAACCATAGTTTAACCATGGTATTTGTAACTGTAGTTACACAAATGGTAGCTAATCAATACGCCAAAAACGACACTGCAATTCAACTACAATAAAAAAAAAAAAAAATTTCGTAAGAGTCATGTAACCAAACAGTACAACTCCAAGGTTAGTTTATTGAAAAGTACGTTTACAGTAAATCATGTTACCTGCGCCTCTGTGAACTCTCGTCTTCTGCTCGTCTCAGTAGATGACCATACACGCAGAACAGCAGTCAGAAATATTGTATATTGCATCCACTTAGCCATAATTCCAGTCTGCACAGAGCTCCAGTGGTTTGATGTCTAAAGAAGAAATAAATTGTAGATCAGTGAACGTTAGTAAAGCGCGCAGTGGTGTCTTGTGGCTTTAAATCGAGCGCAGAGTGAGTCAGAAGAGATGATGCATTTCCTCCTGCATGTCACAAGAAAGAGGCGCTGATCCAAGAAAGAAACGCACCACGCACCATGCGTGACGCGAACGTTACTCTCAGACACCGCTTTCTTCTGTTCTTTATACTTTATACCAGGTGGATGCTGCACACTGGTGGTGGATGAGGAGATGCCCGCTGACAATGTAAAGCGCTTTGAGTGCCTAGAAAAGCGCTATATAAATGTAATGAATTATTATTATTATTATTATTAATTTAGGCAGTTTTCTATGGTGTCATTTTAATGACAAATGCCGAGAGGTATTGTAAAGCGATTGCGCATCCATAATGCGCGAGCAAGAATCTCTGCACTCGCAGCTGGATTTCTCGCTCTCCATCGCACAAAACTGGACTTGCGCTCTCAAACATACAGCGTTCGGTTGAGAATGGGCTCTGCTCTCGCACAGTATTGTGTGTGCGCGCTCAAACTTTGCCCTCGCATCAATTAAGCAATCAGCCAATAGTTATTTCTTTCATTTAATAGTTATGCAAGTGCTTATTGTAAATATGCATTTATTAGATTAATTTATGTGTCTGATTTTGCCCAAGACAAGCCAGAACTGCTGCTGTTCAAAAGGGGCCAATTGCGTTTTAAAGGGGTCATATGACATTGCTAAAAAAAGAACATTATTTTGTGTATTTGGTGTAATGAAATGTGTTTATGCGGTTTAAGGTTCAAAAAACACATTTTCCAAATACTGTACATTATTGTTGCTCCTCTATGCCCCGCCCGATTTTTACAAAGCTCATCGGTCTGAAAAGCGAGGTGTGCTCTGATTGGCCAGCTATCTAGTGCGTTATGATTGGCCGAATACCTCAAGCGTGTGACAGAAATGTTACACCCCTTACCATACTGTGATGCCGTGTCCCAGCACGAGGAGACAAAACCAATAAAACCCATGACAAACAGGCATTTGTAGCATCCAGTGGGGACATAATTATGGATTATAATGACTTATACTGTCTTTTTACGCATTGTCATGATCATGTCAATTTAGTGTATTAGCAGCATTTAGCGACTTTTCAAGCAGGCTTTAGCTACTTTTCGCTGAAAGAAGTTGGCAACAGTGGCTGAGCATTAGTTTACGGTCCTCAGTTGACATTCATAAAGTGCAAGATAATTTGTGTCCGAAAGGTTACACAGTGTCTTCACTGGAGGCGGTGCTCACATCGCATCACACCGCAACAGCTAAAGGCCAGTTTATAATTCTGCATTGTGTGAATGCTGTAGTCTACGTCATATGCTTCTCACACAGCCAACGCCGTCGTGAACATTTATACTGCATTTTGTCTGTTTTCTCTGCAGTCACACTGCTGAAACACTAGTTGGCGGTGGGGTTTCTATGTTCCATTGTGTCAAGTTTCTTTGCCGCTGTTTTGAGTTTTCGCTGTAGCTACTACAAACAATGGCGACTGAAACTGAGCAGATCATGTTGAAGTTGGAGTTGGAGTTGATCGATGTTGAAAAACAGTTACTTTTAGGGAAATTACCAAGACTAAAATACAGAAAAGGTGTAGGAGGATATGCGACCCGTGAACCAGCTGAGGCAGAAGGAGGGTGAATTTTCTGTGCTTGTCCGGCTAGTGAGAGACATGGACAAGGAAATGCATTTCAGATATTTTTGGATGTCAGGATGTAGATTTGATGATTTGGTTCATTGTGTGAAGCCATTTATCATACATCAGTATATGCACAGTATGTAGACATTACGCAGAGACTGGCAATCACCCCTTGAAATTTTAGCTTCAGGTGGAAGCCAACAGGCTATAGTGCAGCAATAGTGTAAAGAGTCATGTAAACAGAAGACCTTTCATATATATATATATATATATATATATCTGTGTGTGTGTGTGTGTGTGTGTGTGTGTGCAGAGGTGGTAATCGATCTAGACTAAAAATGTTTAACTTTAATACTCTTTCTGCAGGATATTTTTCATGTCCACGAGTTGAAGTGACCCCAAAGTGATATCGCTCAACATGAAGCGACCCCCTGAAAATCAATTGGGCTAGTTTTGAGTAGCAACTGGGCGGGGTTTGCTGTCAAAACCTGGCAACCCTGGTGAAGCTATTCATGTGCATACAGCGATGCAATAAGCTGCTAGGGGGAGCTCTCGCAAAGATCTTCTCAAACATGCTTAAGACTACAGTTAATCAAAGGTGAACAAAGTACACAATTCCACTACTTGAGTGAAAGTACAGATTCTGCTGGTCAAATATTACTCTGTTACAAGTGAAAGTTGTAAAGACAAGTACAGAAATACTTGCTTTTAAAACTACTTAAGTACCAAAAGTAAATTTCGAATGCACTGTTTTATTATTGTTGTATATAATACTTGCAATAGGCCTACTTATGCCTCTGAAGCAACTTACAATACATTACGCCTACTAAAAACACTGACTAGCTTGTTGTATATATTTGGAATAAAGAGCTTTTAGAATGTTAAAAACCTATAGAAATTAAACAAGTGAGCTAAAAAAAATAAATAAATAAAAAACTCCACTCCAACAAAAGCAGCATGGTAGTGATCTCACACAGCCCTGGCAGTGTGCACACATCTGCGTGTAGCCATTCATCCACATTTGAACCGAGTGGACAGTGAAATTGCTGTAAATACAAATTAAATACAAAATAAATACAAAAAAATATCAAACCTGCTTTAAATCCAGCAACACAGCTGTAGCTGTATAACTTAACAGCAGCAACACTGCTTTAAGAAAAAAGCAGAACAGCAAGATTTATTTGACATCAAAACAAACATTTCAAAAATACTTTCTAATTGCTGTCGCGGTACATTGATTTCATACAAAGAACGGTCTGTGCAGTGCTGCTTCAAGTCAAACACCTATTGTGTTTTGTTAGGAGATGCACAACAGTTCTTCTGTGGCTTTATAGGTAATATTTTCATTTACACAATTTTGCAAAATCCGACGATATTGTGTCTAATATATAACACAATATTAATTTCATATGATTCAATTGTTGTAAATAAACTGTTGTAAATTTGCCACGGGGCAGTTGCACCCCCCTAAGGACGGCCCTGCATGCAATACAGGAGTTACAGGATACAGGAATACAGGAAAATGGATGTCGGGAGAAATTAGCACTGCAAGCTGTTTGCTCGATGAAAAATTTTGCTCCATTTATTGTCAAAACTTTTCTTTAAGCCATGTTGCTGCTGTTGTTTTTCTTCCGGTGACCTCAACCCATGACTTGCTCTCTCATTGGCTGTAGCTCGTCACGACACCTGACACCATGTGATGGTCAGCCGACCGGTCTAGATATTTGGCATGCTAGATATTTGTTTGCGAGCCTCTTTGATGCGTCGTTGTGTAGTTCACACATAAAGATTGCCGAGCGACGATCACCCACTGGTTTTCCCCCAAATACAGCCCGACCTGTCGGCGAGCTCGTTAACTTGCAAATTGGGCTTAAATTGGGCTTAAAATCCTGTAGTGTGAACTAGGCATAAGTGAGCTGGAAGAAAAATAATTTAGCAGCCCACGAAGAGATGAGGAAAGTTACTGTGAGACTGGAAAAACAGTAAACAGTGACAAGCCTGTTAAAAGTAACACAAGACGTGATAAGATGATTGAAAATCATATTTTCAATCATATCTTATTTACAATAATTTCACAGAAATTGGCTGAAGTAACTCTAAGGAGGGAATTTAAGATCTGGTTACAAGTAGGGGAAAGTGGACAAAAGAAAAAGCTGTCCTACCCCAGCCTGATTTGCCAGTGGAAGTGGGCTTAGAGAAGGGCCACTCTGAGTCTGAAATTGCAGAGGCTGTGATAAGAGCTGTCACCCCAGGGTTGCCCCTGAGAGACATGTTGAAGATTAAGCGTGGACTTGTGCTCCAATTCTTACACACCATTTAAAAGGGTCACTACAAATTTGACAGTACAACTGCTCTCTACCACCATCTCATAAACTTATCCTAAGAGCCCAAACAGTCAGTTCAAAACTTCATCTGCAGAGCAATTGAACTGCAAGAGAAATTTTTATGGAAAGCCAAGGATGGCGATGACCGCTATAGCAGAGATATCATCTAGCGTAAATTTCTTTGTTCAGTTGAAGCTGGATTGATTATTGACTCTTTCAAATTTCAGATACAGCCCTATTTCAGTAAAATCAGAATAACAGAAGAGAAACTGAAAAGTCTCCATGCAGGTAAAACTCCCTGTATGCAGTTTCATTCAGCACTAAGATCTGAACACTCACCTGCTCTGGCTGTGCAGTCAGTAAACGAACCTGACACGGCTATAGCCGTCAAGATTGTAAAAGGAAGGGAATCTAAAGAATGCCATAAGGTCAGTAATGAGGTTCCAGACACTCAAAAGCTAGTGGAGGAGCTGAGAACTGAAATGAAAGACATGATTACAGCTGCAATGGACGCAAGTAATAAGACATCCGCACCCTGGTTCAGACAAGAAAGACAGTAAGAAATCGGCTGTAAGAAATCTAGAGAAGAGCGTGTAGGTGAAAACTGTCAACACTGATTTAAATGTGGACAAACATGCCATTTCTCACGAGGATGCCGAGCACAGGCCCCACTCTCAGAAAACGCCCAAGGACTGCTGAGACTGGGCCATCAGTAGTCCTACCTGAACTGTCCCATTTCTCGTCACTTACACTCTCCATGGACCACACACAAAATGAAAAACCATCCCAATAAGTTACCCCAACGACCTTTGCAATTAATCCAACCTCAGTTAAGGTCACCACAAACCCCTGTACAGTTAAATAGCTCTCACCACAACATGAATTACAGCTCATTAATCTGATTGGGAAACTTTGCTTGGTCGACTGACGCAGGAATGGTCTGCTGGTGGAGGCATTGTGGGATACAGGGGCGCAAGTATGCATTGTGAAGGATGTTTGGTGACGACAACACCTCCCAGATACCATTATCCAGCCCCTAGAAGAGATGCTAGGAGAGGCGACCCTGACTGGCCTACCAGCTAACAACACAGAAATTCCATTCATCAGGTGGGTGGAGATTAATTTTCAGCTGGATGGCGGACCCTTCCCAACACCATTGCTGAAGGTACCCATGTTAATGTTCAGTGATCCAATGGTAGCGGAGGACCCTATTTTTTTTATTATTATTATTTATATAGCGCTTTTACAATGCAGATTGTGTCAAAGCAGCATTACAGTATTAAACAGGGAAATAATGTGTCGAAATAGTGTGTCATTCTCCTCTGGCCAGACGAAACCAGTAGTTTAATTCTAGGTTGCAACAAAGTCAGATTGTGCAGAGGACTCATCTGGTTCCCATGGTCTTGTCCCGATGGCCATCTAGGTGAAGAGGTCTTCGGAGGGGATCTGTCTCTGGGGCTCATCTATTTGACATTGTCTCTGCTGACATTCAGGGCTGTAGAGGTCGTCTCTAGGTGCTGATCCACCATCTGGGCTGGATACGGACTGGATCTGGGTGACTGCAGTGACCATCTGATCTGGATACAATCTGGATCTGGTGGCTACGGTGACCTCAGAATAAGAAAGAAAATAGACTAATATTAGCGTAGATGCCATTTTTCTAACTATGTAACAAGTACATTGAGTGTTATGGGAAGTGTTCCCGGTTCCGGTTGACCTAATTAATGCAGCCTTACAACCGCCTATAGAATGTGATAGTGTATTATGTGTAAGCCAGGATAAAGAGATGGGTTTTTAATCTAGATTTAAGCTGACAGAGTGTGTCTGACTCCAGTGTTAGGTATATTGTTCCAGAGTTTGGGAGCTAAATAGGAAAAGGATCTGCCACCCGCAGTTGATTTTGATATTCTAGGTATTATCAAATGGCCAGAGTTTGAGATCATAGCGGACATGAAGGTCTATAATGCAATAAGAGCTCGCTCAAATACTGAGATGCTAAACCACTCAGGGCTTAATAGGTAATTAGCAAGATTTTAAAATGTATACAATGTTTAATAAGGAGCCAGTGTAGTGTTGACAGAACCGGGCTAATCTGGTCATAATTCTTGGTTCTAGTAAGAACCCAGCTGCGTAATTTTGGGCCAGCTGGAGTTTGTTTATTAAGCGTGCAGAGCAATCACCCAATAGAGCATTTGAATAATCTAACCTTGAGGTCATGAACGCATTAATTAACGTTTCTGCGTTTGCCATTGAATGCATGAATTAACGTTTCTGCGTTTGCCATTGAGCGTATAGGTGGTAATTTAAATATATTTTTTAAATGGAAAAATGTGGTTTTACAAATGCTAGAAATGTGGCTTTCTAGGAAAGATTGCTATCAAACAGCTCACCTAGGTTCCTAACTGATGACAAAGAGTTGACTGAGCAGTCATCAAGTAATAGACAGTGTTCTAGGTTAATACATGCAGAGGTTTTTAGTCCTATAATTAACGCCTTTGTTTTTTCAGAATTAGTCATTGAAGAGATAAAGAAAGGAAAATGCTGCATATGATAAGTTCTGCATGCTCCATCATCCCCAGAGAGGCACATAAACTGATGAAACTGTTCCGGAGTGGGGAGCAAGAGGTAACTCCAGGAGAGAGAGCCCAAAAGGGTGCATCAGTATCTGAAAAGATCGCTGATAGCTCAAAAGGGGAGTCACCACCGCCAGCATGGGATCCCCCTGTGAATTTGGAGCATCTCACCAACGATCAGCAGGAAGCTGTGAGAAAAGTACTGAGAGATGAGTGTCAAGCCTTCTCTTACAATGATAACGACATTGGTTGCATTCCATTCTAGAAGATGCACATCACTCTTTGTGTGACAGGGCCAGTGCAAAAAACTTGTGTGTCTGTTCCAAAGCCCTTTCATGATGAGGTCAAGGAGTTTTTACAAGACTTGTTAAATAAAGGTTGGGTGGAGCTTTCCTGGTCATCATAAACATTTACAGTAGTTTGCGTGAGGAAAAAGGATGGCAGTCTCTGACTATGCTTTAACTGGGATTTAAACCAGAAGTCATTGCCCAATTGCCATCCTATACCAAAGATACAAGATATGCTGGACATACTGAGCGGGAGCTCTTGGTTTTCTATTTTGGACCAGGGGAAGGCATACCACCAGGGCTTCCTGGATGAGGAGAGCCAACCACTGTCAGCATTCATAACCTCATGTGAACTGTACCAATGGAAATGCATTTAATTTGGACTGTGTTCAGCGCCAGCCGAGTTCCAAAGAAGTATGGAAAACCTACCAGCCCTACCTAGAAGACAACTTAGTCCATAGTAGCCGTTTTAAGGATCATTTGGCCCATGTGCTATTAGTGCTCCAGCGCTACAAACAGCACGGTATAAAGCTCACACCAAGAAAATGTGAGCTCTTCAAACATAAAGTGAGATTCCTGGGGAAGATGTTGTCTAGTAAAGCCTATACAATGGACCCAGCTGAGATTGCACCAGTGCAGACTCTGAAGGAAAGAACACGGTACACAGTGGGTGAACTAAGGAAGATGTTCGGATTCCTGTCCTATTACCATTCCTATATTCCCAATTTCTCCCACATTACACAGCCACTGTACCAGTTACTGACAGTGTGACTTTATGCCGCTGGAAATGGAAAAACCTGATCGACTTCGCTCACAGAAGACTATCCCAAAGGGGATAATATCCATAGAGACCAAAAGAGGCAATTTCTAATGAATTCCGAAAGTGACCCAGAGGAGGAGTACAGTATGTACTTACCTGTCAGAGGCAATAGCACCGCCTTTCAAGCCTTGAGGTAGGACCCTTCGGAGTGAAGAGGATTTGCCCTTTCAGAGCGAAGAGTATGTGCACCTTCAGAGCAAAGAGGATATGCACCATCAAAATCGTTTTTTAGGAGAGGATTTGCCTCTTAATCTTGAGAAAAATGCTGGTCACAGCCCAGGTCATAACACTGACACTGACAGTGACAATGCTGTGTCAGACAGTGAGTGTGAAATGGACTCTTCAAAAGCTCTGAGACTTTATCCAAAGAGACAGAGACAGAAATCAGTGGTATTCACTTATGAGACTTTTTTTAATTCAAAGGGGCTGCTCAGTAGAATTAAAGCAGTTACCTACCTCTAATGTTCATTTCTGGAGACATTGGAGTGAAGTTGAGAGTTGTTAAAGACTCCTGTTGAGAAACTGTTGAATATGCTATTCACGTACATACAGAGCCAAGCCATGGGGGAACTCTTGCAAAGATCTGCTCGAACACACTTAAAGGGATCATCGGATGCAAAATTCACTTTTGTTGTTGTTTGAACATAAATGTGTGTTGGAAGTGTGTGTAAACATCCATCCTATAATGATAAAAATTCACCCAGTGTTTTTTTTTTAAATCCCTATTTTAAAATCCCCTTTCTCAAATCAGGCTGTTCTGAGATGCCTGTCAGAATGACGTAGTTCTGCACAGGCCCCTCCCACGATAGTTGATTGACAAGGCCGTCTTACCTTAGACCTGCCCTGAGTGAGCTGAGAGCTGTCTGCCATTGTGTCGAGTCCGGTGCAGATGTAGACAAGAATATCTCCGATTAAGCGATTGAGGTTTTTTGTTGTTGTATGTAATAATGAACATAGCAGTTGTCATTTACTCCTGACATCTGAGCCGCTGTTAACGTTACTTTCGTTTTGAAGGGAATGCACCGATCCCCGATCTGCCAAAATGCGTCTGTGTTCGCGCGAATCATTCGTGATTGAGCTTCATCTACAGAAGAAGTGAGTATAAGGTTTTTTATGAATCTTTGCAACTCACCTTCCCTAATATGTGCTAGTCAGCAAGTTTCGCAGCTAAAGTAAACAGTACTGCTCGTCACCCCACAGAAGAGAGGGGCAGGGTCAGTAGAGCTCATTAGCATTTAAAGCAAAATGGACTAGAATGGCTTGCTAAAAACAGAGCTTATTTTAAAATCATACAATGTGATTTTCTGGATTATTTTTTTTTGATTCTGTCTCTCACAATTGAGGTGTACCTACGGTGAAAATTACAGATCTCTCCATTCTTTGTAAGTGGGAAAACTTGAAAAATCGGCAGTGTATCAAATACTTATTTGCCCCACTGGTTAGCCTAACGCAGTACACGTAGCAAGGTGTATATTACAGAGGCGGACAGTAACTAAATACATTTACTTAAGTTTTGTACTTAAGTACAGTTTTTGAGTATCGGTACTTTACTTGAGAATTATTTTTTCTGGGAACTTATGACTTTAACTTCACTACATTTGAAAGACAAATATTCTACTTTTCACTCCACTACATTTCTATCAAGGTCCTCGAAGTAGAAAGTCGTTACTATGTAGCAGCTTTGAAAGTCAGTGGGTGACTTTTTTTCTTCTCTAAAACTTGACTTTCTTTTTTTCAGACAGTTTATCAGTAGGGCTACATTAAGTTATTTCCCAGCATTTTTTGAACACTGACCAGCTGCAAATGTGATTTATTTACAACAATTCAATAATAAGAAGTTAATATTGTGGTATATATTAGACACAATATTGTCTGATTTTGCTCAATTGGGTCCGTGAAAATATTACCTATAAAGCCACAGAAGAACTGTTGTGCATCTCCTAATAAAACACAATAGGTGTTGGACTTGCAGCAGTACTGCGTGTGTGACATCAAAGTACCACGAGAGCGATTAGACAGCATTTTTAAAATTTTTGTTTTGATGTCAAATAAGCCTGGCTGTTTTGCTTTTTTGTTAAAGCAGTGTTTCTGTTGTAAAGTTATACAGTTACAGTTGTGTTGCTGGGTTTTAAAGCTGGTTTGTTTTAGTTTCTTCCTTATCACTCTGTATTTACAGCAATTTCACTGTCCACTCTGTTCAAATGTGGATGAATGTCTACACATAGATGTAGAAAGAAAAACAAGTAGATAGAAAGCTAGTGGGGTTTTTTTTATTATTAAAAAAATAAGATAAATATAGATCAGGGGTGCCCAAACTCGTTCCTGGAGGGCCGGTGTCCTGCAGAGTTTGGCCTCTTGCCTCAACACACCTGCCGGGAAATTTCTAGTATGCATAGTAAGAGCTTGATTAGCTGGTTCAGGTGTGTCAAGTCAAGTCACCTTTATTTATATAGCGCTTTTAACAATACAGATTGTGTCAAAGCAACTGAACAGCATTAATTAGGAAAATAGTGTCAATAATGCAAAATGACAATAGTAAACACGTTCATATAGCTGCTGCTGTTCATATATCACGTAGCTGCTGTTCCAACCAAGCAAAATTGATTCGTTTAACCCAAACTAAAGAATAGTAATGTGCATTTGATTAGATATAACTGCAGTACAAAATTATGAGATGCATTATTTGAATGCTTGGCAATAATATTACCAAGGGGCAACATGTATATCGAAAATAGCAGAGGACCTAGGACAGATCCTTGTGGCACTCCATATTTTACTGGTGATAATTGAGATGACTCCCCATTTAAATGAATGTCTAATTGGGGTTAGATCTAAACTCTGCAGGCACCCCTGATATAGATAAAGCAGAATTAAATAGAATAGAGAGTGCTAGAGTTAGAGAAGGGGTGCCCAACCCTGCTCCTGGTGATCGACTGTCCTGCAAAGTTCAGCTCCAAACCTAATCAAACACACCTGAAGCAACTAATTAAGGTCTTCAGGATCACTTAAAAATTAAAGGCAGGTGTGTTTGTTTAGAGTTGGCGCTAAACTTTGCAGGAGAAGTCGATCGCCAGGAGCAGTGTTGGGCACCCTTGAGTTAGAGGGTCAAATAAAGGTGGAACAGATGTGTTTTAGTCATTTCTTGAAGATGGGTAAGGACTGCTCGGATGGATCAATTAACAACTCCAAGGTTTCTAGCTGTTTTTGAAGGAGTTATGGTTGATGAGCCTAACTGGATGGTGAAATTTTGATAAAGTGATGGGTTTGTTGAAACCACAAGCAGTTCTGTCTTAGCCAGGTTGAGTTGAAGGTGGTAGTCCGTCATCCAACAAGAAATGTCTGTTAGACATGCTGAGATGCGAGCAGCTATCGTCAGATCATCAGGATGGAATGAGAGGTAGAGTTGCATGTCATCAGCATAGAAGAAAAGATAAGTGGTCCAAGAACTGAGCCCTGAGGCACCCCAGTAGCTAGATGTTGTGACTTGGACACCTCCCCTCTCCAAGATACCTTGAAGGACCTATCTGAGAGATAAGAGTCAAACCACTGGCGTGCGGTTCCTGAGATGCCATTTTCCAATAGGGTTGACAGGAGAATCTGGTGGTTCACCATATCAAAAGCAGCAGATAGATCCAGCAAAATAAGTATAAAAGATTTGGAGGCCGTTCTTACCAGTCTTAGGGCTTCAACAACTGAAAGCAAGGCAGTCTCGGTCGAATGTCCACTTCTGAAGCCAGATTGGTTGCTGTCCAGGAGGTTGTTCTGTGTGAGAAAGGCTGAGACTTGGTTGAACACGTCTCGTTCAAGTGTTTTTGCAATGAAAGATAGGAAAGGTCTGTAGTTCTCTGAAAGAGTTGGGTTAAGAGTGGGTTTCTTAAGAAGTGGGGCTATACGAGCCTGTTTAAATGTTGAGGGGAAAAACACCAGTGTGAAGGGATGTGGTAACGATGTGAGTGAGTGCAGGTACAACGGCAGGAGAAATGGCTTGACGGAGATGAGATGGAATATGATCAAGTGGATAAGTAGTAGGATGATTGGAAAGGATGAGTTTAGAGACTTCTGCCTCAGAGAGTGGAGAGAAGGATGAAAACGAGTGTATGTTTGCTGGTAAGATGTGTTTGACAGTTTGTGGTGTCATTGTGCACTGAGGTTTGTAATTTTATTAATGAAGAATGTTGCAAAGTCGTCAGCTGTTAGAGTTGATGAAGGAGGGGGAGGAGGACAAAGGAGGGAGGAAAATGTTTTAAAGAGCATGCGAGAGTTAGGCGAATTGTTAATTTTGTTGTGATAGTATAGTTTTAGC
Organism: Sinocyclocheilus grahami; assembly: GCF_001515645.1. Lineage (NCBI taxonomy): Eukaryota > Metazoa > Chordata > Actinopteri > Cypriniformes > Cyprinidae > Sinocyclocheilus > Sinocyclocheilus grahami. The sequence goes on from NW_015505993.1 coordinate 175,747, forward strand.
AGTGGAGACATTAGCGGAGAATGAAGAGAGGAGTGATCGATATACATTAAGGTCTGTAGGATTTTGTGATTTGCACCATACTCTTTCTGCAGCTCTGAGCTTAGAACTATGCTCACGTTCCAAGTCTGCAGCCTGAGGTTTATCTAGGTGGATGTTGAAGTCTCCAAGCATAACTAGTGGAGTACCATCCTCAGGAAAGTTTGAGAGCAGCACATCCACGAAGTTACCTAGTGGTCCTGGGGGTCGATAAACAACTATAAAAAGGATTTTAAGAGGGTGGGTAATAGTGGCTGAATGTGATTCAAAGGAGCTGTTGATACTCAGAGATGGTAAAGGATTACATTTCTAATCATTAGAGATAAGCAGACCAGTACCTCTACCTCTTCCAGTCAGACGGAGGGAGTGGGAAATTTAGAAATTATTGGAGAGTGCTGCAGGTGTAGCATTGTCCTCTAGTTTGATCCACGTCTCTGTCAGGGCCATGAGGTTTAGTCTCAAATGATTTGTAATAGAAGTAATAAAATTGCTTGGTTTACAGAAGACTGGCAATTCCAGAGACCAATAGAAAAAGAAAGTAGTTGCGCTGCCTACAGTGTGTGATGCATGGTTTGCGAGTGGTAGTGATAGTAGGGATCTGGAAACGCATAGTAAGAATTGGTTATAAAATCTGAAAACAGAAGAGGAACAAGTAGTAGGAAAGAGAATGATTCAGAAGCGATTCTTATGTGCCTTGCTCGGTGGAGTCGAACGGTAGAGTCAATGGTCTTTACACTCTTCGGTCTTCACACGAGTGCTGCCGCGACCGCTGCCGCAATATACTAAGCTTTTTATATTCGTCTAACAAAACTCAAATTGAATTCAGCTGGACACACTTTCCTGTTTATCACAACAAATGGCCAAGCAAAGCACACGACACTGACCAGGTGTACGCGATACAGTACGAGACCAAACGCGATTTCAGCACGTCTCCACACAGTAAACAAAACAAGCGTTTCCTAGCAACGACAACTGCGCTAAACACTGAGACAAGAAATAAATACACTTATATATTAGAAATGTAACCTGTGTAAGCCAGGTTAAAGAGATGGGTCTTTAATCTAGATTTAAACTGACTTAAATTGTGTGTCTGCCTTTCGAACAATGTTAGGTAGATTATTCCAGAGTTTGGGTGCTAAATAGGAAAAGGATCGATTGATTTTGATATTCTAGGTATTATCAAATTGCCAGAGTTTTGAGAATGCAGCGGACGTGGAGGACTATAATGCGATAAGATAACATACTTGTAACAAGGAGTAGAATTGACCGTTTTAGCTATATGGAGTTTACACAAGACTAGATAATGATCTGAGATATCATCGCTTTGCTGCAGAATTTCAACACCATTAACATCAATTCCATGTGACAGTATTGAATCTAGAGTTTTTGACAATTTCAACAATGAGTAGGACCTGAAACTTATTGTCTAACCCAATAGAGTTCAGAATGTCTATGACTGCTGATCCTAATGCATCTTTTCATTATCAACATGGAAATTAAAAGCACCAACAATTAAGACTTTATCTGCAGCCAGCACCAACTCTGATAGAAAATCAGCAAATTATTTAATAAAGTCTCTATGGTGCCCTGGTGGCCTGTATACAGTAGCCAGTACAATCATCACAGGGGATTTATCATTAACACTTGTTTCTCTGGATAATGAAGCACCATTATTTCAAATGAGTTATACTTGAAGCCCACCCTCTGAGAAATACTGAAAATATTGCTATAAATTGTAGCAACACCTCCCCCTTTACCTTTTGGACGCGGCTCATGTTTATAACAGTAATCTTTGGGGGTAGACTCATTTAAAATAATATAATCATCTGGTTTTAGCCAGGTTTCTGTCAAACAGAGCACATCTAGGTTATGATCGGTGATCATATAATTTACAAAAAGCGCTTTCGTAGAATGGGACCTGATATCTAATAAGCCAAGCTTTATAATTTGTTTCTCTGTATTATATATATATATATATTTTATATGTTGAACATCAATTAAATTGTTACTCTTAATGCAGTAAGAGTCTGAAGGTTTTTTTAAAACTTGTATAATAAATAAAAAGAACACATAGAATAGAGCAAGCTAGCGTTAGAGGCCTTTTTTGCTTTTGTTAATTGTATAATAAATGAAAAGAAAACAAATGGAATACAAAAAGATTAGAAAAACAAGCAGTTAGTAAATGAATAGAGTGCAAGTCTAACGTTTCTTTTTTTAAGAATAGAATTAGAATAGAGAGTGCTAGAGTTAGAGGGTCAATTTAAAGATGGAAAAGATGTATTTTTAGCCGATTCTTGGAGATGGCTAAGGACTCAGCTGCTCGGATTGAGTTCAAGTCATTCCACCAGGAGGGAACATTTAATTTAAAAGTCAGTGAAAGTGATTTTGTGCCTCTTTGGGATGGCACAATAAAGCGATGTTCACTTGCAGAACACAAGCTTCTAGCGGGCACATACACGTAAGTCTGAAGTAAGGAATTTAGGTAAAGGGGTGCAGAGCCAGTGGTGGTTTTGTAGGCAAACATTAATGCCTTGAATTTTATGCGAGCAGCTATTGGTAACCAGTGCAAATTGATAAACACATTTATATATTTCTAGAGAGAAGATTGGCACCACCCCCTGGAAGGATGAAGACCATCTCTTTTCAAAACTTGTCCAATTGCCTATGAAACCTATGTTGTTCTGCGGGCACCATTTATACATCCAGCCATTGCACCCCCGACTGAGCCTGGTTTCTCCCAAGGTTTTTTCTCCATTCTGTCACCGATGGAGTTTTGGTTCCTTGCCGCTGTCGCCTCTGGCTTGCTTAGTTGGGGACACTTCATTTCCAGCAATATCGTTGACTTGATTGCACAGATACTATTTAAACTGAACTGAGCTGGATGATGACATCACTGATGAACTGCCTTTAACTGAAAAATTTGTTTACTATTGTCACTTTGCATTACTGACACACTATTTTCCTAATTAATGCTGTACAGTTGCTTTGACACAATCTGTATTGTTAAAAGCGCTATATAAATAAAGGTGACTTGACTTGAATGTTATTTTTAATGATCTCCAACTGGTGAAGTAGAACATCATAAGTGCCGACGTTAATAACAATCTTACTGAATTTACGTTTAGCATTAGCCAGCACTTTTAAACTTGCCAAGATGTCAGGCGCTCTGGCTCCCGGTAAACATTGGACTATGGTGGCTGGTGTCTCTATTTTCACGTTCCGTACAATAGAATCGCCAATAACTAGAGCACTTTCATCAGGTTTCTCAGTGGGTGCATCACTGAGTGGGGAGAACCAGTTTAATGTTTTGATCGAAACGGAAGAGCGGTGTTTTGCCACATTCATACTATTCTCAATTAAATTTTGGGTGCGTGTCTTCTCTGTCAGCCTAAATATTTCCCTGCATTTATCACATGTGAATCCCTTATTGCCGAAAGAGTGGGATAAACTATACATGTGGCGAGTGGTGCAAGCAACAATAGCAGGAGAAGAAGCCATTACTCACCATGATTGATGAATGATTCCGACTTACCACTGTTGTTTGAACTCATAAAAAACGTAGCGAGAGAGAAAAGAAACGGCGCGAGAAAACAGTAATAGACGCGAATAGAAATAATATCAGAAATATGGTGGGAATTAAGTTATATTTTATCATATTAAACAACAGAGAGTGATAGTAAGATAGAGATTCAACAGAAAAGTGAAGCTATACAGAGCTACAATCACAAACCACTCAGCAGCACGGCAAAGAGGAACCGGAAAGCTCATGTGGCAAAATGTTTTAGGACTTGATCAGGATATAAATTAAACAAAAATCTAACCTTTCAGAGTAGACATTAATAAGTATGTCCCAGCCATGTTTGTCACTTGTTGCGTTTCCCTTAAACATTTCTGATGTTGTCTGTGCATATGTCAGGATCATGGACCTGTTTTATGTTTTGCCCCTGTTTCTGTTCCTGTGTTTCCTTATTTGGTCATGTTCCTGTCCTCGTTTAGTTAATTAGTCATTCTGTGCACCTGTGTTTGGTAATTGTCCTGTGTTTATAAGTTCTTGTCTATGCATTTCTCCTCTGTCGGGTCTACTTGTTGTGAACGTCATCCTTGTGCTCTGTCTCCCTATTGGATCATTAAAAGACTCTCATTCTGTGAAATCTCCACGGCTCCTCGTTTCCTCGTGCCCGTGCACCAGCGAATTGTGACAGCATATTTTCAGCGTGTTTCTATATTTGTTTGTGTTGTGAGTATGCTTTGTACACGCAGGTCGCACATGCACATTTAATTTGTTTTGCAGTAATCAGTTGTTCCACAAGGTGTCAACACTGCCCCGGGCCGTTGTTTCACAGTAGAAAATGAAACTAAAGGGAGGGAACAACAACAAAATAGCGGAGACTTGAACAACAACATATGGCTGCATTGGCAAGCACTTTATGAGCAAAAGGGAATGGGGTAGCCCAGCATTGGTATAAAAGAGTTCAAAAATATTTGTTATCGGTCATAAATTATGGGGGAAGATAGACCAGACGCTGGACATGGATGAAGCTTTCAAGAGTGCATGTGTCGTCCGCCCAGTGCTCGTGCACAACATCAAATGGACTTTGAAAATCTACGCATTCAACTGGACGCATATGCTAGCATACACATACAAAAACAAAGTATACTTTGGACTTCACGGGATGCTTTAAAATGTTTACACTTCTGCAGCTAGACCATATGCTACCACCTGACTGGATGTATTCTAATCAAAACTATGAGCGTAAGGTTAGAATTACCAGTATAGGGTTAGAATTATTGTAGACAAAGCAGTCAAGACAAATTTAGGTCAAGACAATGCTACTGAAGTTCAAAACCATGCATAACAATGCGGAAGAAAGGTGATTTAAGTTACTTTTAACATGGCATGGTTGTTGGTGCCAGACATGCTGGTCTAAGCATTTCAGAAACTGATGAGCTACTGGGATTTTCACACACAACTCTTTCTAGTGGTAACAGAAAAAGGTACTAGGAAGGTATACCTAATAAAGTAGCCGGCAGGTGTCTAATTTTACTAAATTTCTCGTTAATTTATTTTAAATTCTTCTTATTCATTTTCCTCTTTTGTAATTCCAGACTGTAGTGTGGATTATACATTGCAACATTTAACCTGATTCTTTTGTTTAGGAATCTGCTTGACAAATCATTTGTTACTGCCCATTGACATGGATTTAAAGCATTATTCAATTCTCTAGGGCAGGGATCCTCAAATCTGGCCCACAAGATCCACTTTCCTGCAGAGTTTAGCTCTAACCCTAATCAAACACACCTGAGCATGCTAATCAATGTCTTCGGGATCATTAGAAAATCACAGGTAGGTGACTTTGATCAGGGTTGGAGCTAAACTCTGCAGTGCATTGGCCCTCCAGGGCAAGATTTGAGGAATCCTGCTCTAGGGTGTGTGTGTGTGTGTGTGTGTGTGTGTGTGAGAGAGAGAGAGAGAGAGAGAGAGAGAGAGAGAGAGAGAGAGAGAAAGTGTGTGTGTGCGCGCGCGCGTGTGTGTCTCTCTCTTATGCTCTCTCAGGTGGCTCTGCCATAATTGAAATTGAGATTGATTTGTTTGTTATAAAATAATTAGTTGGCTTGTCATAAGATATCAAATTCTCTGTAGGCAATTTATTTGTTGCACAAATGACAAGCTAGAGCTTCATCTACACACGCTGAGAAAGAAATCATCCGCCAATCCTTATTGTGGGTTAAGTCAGTCTACTTTATTCTTTGTCTGACTGTTTTAATTTTGGTGTGGGAGAGATTAGTTTGTGGGAAAATGGAATTTGATCAGATTGCATTTACACTAGCTCCAAGCACAGAACAGTTTGATTGCTGTAAGAAGAATGATGTGTTCAAAATTGCTGATTTCTTTAAAATCCTCATTATGCATCTAAGAAAGACGTTGAATATTGCATAAAGAATTGGTGCAGCAACAAATTTTGCCTGAGGAGTCGGGATTACTAAATACGCAGGAAGGAGCTGCTGTGCCAGCAGAGGCTGAAGAGAAGCCCTCTTCTGTTTTGCGAACTGATTTTGTGCCTCAATTTACCCCACTGACATCATCAATCACAAGAATTGGAAATAGACATAAAGAGAGAGAGCCTGACAAGCTCTGGCTGAACGAACTAGAGCTGGAACTAGAAAAGGAACCACAACTTTGTAAGCTCACCAGAGGGTTCCCCTACTTTTACGTTGTTCACTCGGCTGCCTTCAGGCCCTCAGCCGGTTTCTTTCAGTTCCTGAAGTGAGTAATTCTCCCTTATTTGATGTGAGCAAACATTAATTTGGTGCTCCCCTTTCAAGAAGCAGTGGTAGATTGGTACTTTATGGCTTTTAAATGTGTCACCACTAAATTGCAATGGCCTAAAGAGATGTGGGCTCTGCTAATGCAGTGCAAGCTGTTCAGGTAAGACCAAGAAATATGTTTTGCATTACCGATAGAGAAAAGTCCAGACTAGGTCTGACTGGTGATCAAAGAAACTGTTCTGCATGCTTGTGAGGTAGTGTCTGAAACATATAGACAAAGATTTAGGGCCCATAAGAAAACTGACAGACAAACATTTGTGGAGTTTGCAAGGGATAAATGGTTTATATCAATTAAAGTACTTTTGAGATAATTGTATTATAAGATTTCAAAAGTTAAAAGTTAAATGAACAGAAAGTGATGCTGTACTCGCTGCCATTGTAATTATATTTTGAGTTAACTCTCCAACAGACATATTATGGGGACACAAGGGACTTATTTTGTATCTAGTAAAAAGGGCAAAATAGGGCAAAAATCCCTTAAAGGGATATTTCACTGAAAAATGAAAGATTGCTGTTAATTTACTCATCCTCAGAACATCCAAGATGTATAGGTGACTTTTTATTTTTAGTAGAACTGGTAAAGAAGATTTTTAGCTAAAACCATGGTCCTTGGTGATTCATAAAATGCAGCTACTGTCACTTTGGGGAAAAAGGCAGGGACTTTCAGCAAATGTAGATGCATGCCAATGCAAGGAGGATTTTGTTAAAGTCTGTCCACATGTTATGACTGTGTGGACCATGGAAAGCTTTGTGCTCTGCCAATGTAAAAGGTCCACACATTTATTTTGTTTTAGTCAGGCAAAGAGAGACTGACCATTAACCCTCAAGTCATTTGTTTGACTTTAAACTTTAAGGCAGTTATTATTCCAGAGACTTTCGGTCCTGGGTAGGAGTTGTAATATTAGGAACCATGTATTCACAAAACCTGTTTAAATCAAAACAGTAATTAAACAAACTAAATCTTCTCAATATATCATTGGTAAATTACTTCCATATGTTGGATGTGCGGTTTTTTGAGCCACAGTTTATGTTATCATGGCAAAAGCGTGGTATGGCATAATACAGTTTTACAGAATTGGATCAGCCTGACAGCGTCGAGGTTTTATGCTGTGATAATAAAAACTCCAGGTTTGCATGCATGTACTGTAAAGATGAAGAAAGAGTGCTCCTCTGAGAGCAACGCCATTACTTGTTTACCTTCACTTTGACACTTGCATCATTGCAGGATTGGCGTATGCTTGAAGTTTCCCTTCTGGAGATTTTTGAAGGAAAATTGAAAGGCTATACCTCAGCTGCCATGTCATCAAACACCATTGAAGGCTGTCTTATAGGATGTAGCCTTCAGATTGAGAAGCACCACAACTGTAATCTGAAAAAAGAGAACAAAATGTATGCCTAAACAGATGACAGAATAATTTTTGGGTGAAATATCCCTTAATACCTTTGGATAGACAATATATTTATATGTAAACCTTAGTTATACTTAATGTTAACTTAATGCTAGTTATACTTACTGTTAATGTTAACACGTTCCAGGTTAAATAAATAAACATTACTTACACTAAAAAAAATTCACATTTGTATTTTTATATTATCAATGTAATTAATTAATTATTTACTCAAATCAGAACCAGAATAAGCGTTATTCATCAAGAGTTCACAAATACACACGGAATTTGGGTCACACTTTATTTTAAGGTCCAATTCTCACAATTAACAAACCATTAACTATGATTTTTGCCTCAATAAACTCCTAATTTGCTGCTTATTAAAAGTTAGTAGGGTAGTTGTTAAATTTAGGTATTGGGTAGGATTATGGTCATGCAGAATATGTGCTTTATAAGGACTAATAAACAGCCATTATGTTAATAATAGGCATGCTAATAAGCAACTAGTTAATAGTGAGAATTGGTCCTTATACTAAAGTGTTACCCATTTAAATTAGTAAAGATTAAGTAAAATAATAATAATAATATATTAAAAAACAATAAAGTAACTTACATTAGATTTGACAGTTTATGTACAGATGTGTGCATTGTGTGCTGTATACCTGCATAAATAATATGTATTTACATATTGCCTAACGCCACAAGAGCACTGAATTATAATTTATAACAAAAAGCAGGTCGTAAATTGGTGTGTTAGTTATTAAAGTTGGACATGGCCTGGGGAAAAACACTGTTTTTGTGCCGAGATGTAGTGCACAGAAATCTGTAGCGTCTGCTTGAGAGGAGAAGTGCCAACAGGTTGTGGCCTGGGTGAGAGGGGTCTGTGATGATGTTACCTGTCCGTTTAGCTGGTGCACACCAATTATCATCTCAGCTTCCTTACAGTCCGTTGCAGTCTTCTTAAGTCTGATTTGCTGGCTGACCCAAACCATGCTCTTATAGAAGAGCACAGAACCGACTCAACAGCTGAGTAAAACTGTGTGAAAAGCTCCTGTTGCAGGTTGAACTTCCTCAGCTGGCGAAGGAAATACAACCACTGCTGGGCTGAATGACTCTACTGCAGCCACAGCGCTGTCCATGACGGTGAGTGGAGGGAGTGCTGGGGTGTTTCTCCTGAAGTTTTGAGTGTGTTCAGCTCCAGGTTGTTATGACTGCACCAGACAGTCATTTATATGCAGACTCGTCACCGTCCTGGATGAGGCCAATGAGTTTAGTGTCATCTGCAAAGTTCAGGAGCTTGACAGAGGGGTCTGCAGAGGTGCAGTCATTGGTGTAGATGCAGTCAATGCTACCTTGTGGTGTAGCAGTACTGATTGTACAGGTATTAGAAATACATTTCCCCAAAAATGTATACATCTTATCAAGCATTTTTTTTTTTACATTTATTCCAAAATAGAAAGTATAACCGCACCGTAACAAATTTCAGATTTCATGTATAATATATTAGTTAACTGATACTCAGCTTTTCATATTTTCAGAACCAGGGGCATGTTTAAAATTTTGGGGGGGCCTAAGCAAGCGGTCGCTGGGGTGGGGGGTATGGGCATTCCAGTCCCTGGGTAGAAATCACACATTTGCACTAGACGTGTGATATTTATGTGAAGAAATTACACTCTGAACCCATGAGGATTTTCACAAACTGAGTGTGAAACTTGTGCCCTTCTCTCCCCTACTGTTAATGTGCCTCTAGGAACCGGATTGCGAAACACTGAACAGAAATTAGTAATAGTAATGAATTTTAATGGCACATTGCTAACACATTGTCAGCATTTTGTCGTTAAATTTAAAAACCTCACTGAGATGGCCTGGCACAAATATACATATATACACAAGTAACAATATATAATAAAACAAACATTAAACATATTTACACATCATTAATTCATTCGCTAGACCTTGCATAATAATTTTAAAATGATTGAAAGACACCAAATTATGTAGCCATTGTTTTGTTTGAAAATAATTCCAAACTGAGAAGGTGGCATATTTAAAGGGTGGTTCTAGTCAGAGGTACATAGAGATTATAATAAATTTGTGAGCATAATAAACCAGCCGCTTTTTTTTTTAATTAATGAATGAATGAAACAGAGAGGTAAAAGACCTAATATATTTTATATTATACTTTGCATATCAAGTACTAATGCATTGTCCTTTGAATGGTTATTGACTGTATTCCAAACAAGCTTGAGAGACAGGCTACGTTAAAGAGGAAAAACAAAAATAAACACAGAGCAGAGAAGACAGTGATGAAACCTGAGTCTTGTCACAAGTTCACAAGTCACTGGAAAAACCTAAAGATATAACTTATTTGAGTTTTTAGCTTCTTCTCATGTGTTCTTGTTACTGTGATTACTTCAAGCAGGAATGTTTTAATAGAACCAAACAAAAAGTCAAAAAGAGTCAGGAGATGTTTTTATTTAGGGGTAATAAGTCATCAGTATGGCTATTATTATTTATAAATAAAACATCAGACCTTTTGAGTAGATATCAAATTAACACATCGTTTGTAAAAAAAAGTTGAGGATTTAAATCAGTGCTTCTCAAGCTTGTCCTGAAGATCCCCCACCACTGCACATTTAGCATGTTTCTCATATCAGACAAACCCATTTGGGGTTTTGCAATCTCTACTTAGATGATGAGTTGAATGAGGTGTGTTAGATGAGGAAGACATCCAAAATGTGCAGTGGTGGGGGGTTTAGACAGGTTTGAGAAGCACTGCTCTAAATAATAAAATAAAAATAAAATAAAATAAAATAAAATTAGATTATAATATAATATAGGAAAGGTAGTTCTGCAAAGGTAAATGGGGAAAATACATAATATTTTTAATTATTGATGGTTAAACACTAATATAAATTTACATCGTAGTTTAATGTAAATATAAATTTACTTCATAAAGCTTCTGTGTGTGCGCGCGCGCGTGTGTGTCTCTCTCTTATGCTCTCTCAGGTGGCTCTGCCATAATTGAAATTGAGATTGATTTGTTTGTTATAAAATAATTAGTTGGCTTGTCATAAGATATCAAATTCTCTGTAGGCAATTTATTTGTTGCACAAATGACAAGCTAGAGCTTCATCTACACACGCTGAGAAAGAAATCATCCGCCAATCCTTATTGTGGGTTAAGTCAGTCTACTTTATTCTTTGTCTGACTGTTTTAATTTTGGTGTGGGAGAGATTAGTTTGTGGGAAAATGGAATTTGATCAGATTGCATTTACACTAGCTCCAAGCACAGAACAGTTTGATTGCTGTAAGAAGAATGATGTGTTCAAAATTGCTGATTTCTTTAAAATCCTCATTATGCATCTAAGAAAGACGTTGAATATTGCATAAAGAATTGGTGCAGCAACAAATTTTGCCTGAGGAGTCGGGATTACTAAATACGCAGGAAGGAGCTGCTGTGCCAGCAGAGGCTGAAGAGAAGCCCTCTTCTGTTTTGCGAACTGATTTTGTGCCTCAATTTACCCCACTGACATCATCAATCACAAGAATTGGAAATAGACATAAAGAGAGAGAGCCTGACAAGCTCTGGCTGAACGAACTAGAGCTGGAACTAGAAAAGGAACCACAACTTTGTAAGCTCACCAGAGGGTTCCCCTACTTTTACGTTGTTCACTCGGCTGCCTTCAGGCCCTCAGCCGGTTTCTTTCAGTTCCTGAAGTGAGTAATTCTCCCTTATTTGATGTGAGCAAACATTAATTTGGTGCTCCCCTTTCAAGAAGCAGTGGTAGATTGGTACTTTATGGCTTTTAAATGTGTCACCACTAAATTGCAATGGCCTAAAGAGATGTGGGCTCTGCTAATGCAGTGCAAGCTGTTCAGGTAAGACCAAGAAATATGTTTTGCATTACCGATAGAGAAAAGTCCAGACTAGGTCTGACTGGTGATCAAAGAAACTGTTCTGCATGCTTGTGAGGTAGTGTCTGAAACATATAGACAAAGATTTAGGGCCCATAAGAAAACTGACAGACAAACATTTGTGGAGTTTGCAAGGGATAAATGGTTTATATCAATTAAAGTACTTTTGAGATAATTGTATTATAAGATTTCAAAAGTTAAAAGTTAAATGAACAGAAAGTGATGCTGTACTCGCTGCCATTGTAATTATATTTTGAGTTAACTCTCCAACAGACATATTATGGGGACACAAGGGACTTATTTTGTATCTAGTAAAAAGGGCAAAATAGGGCAAAAATCCCTTAAAGGGATATTTCACTGAAAAATGAAAGATTGCTGTTAATTTACTCATCCTCAGAACATCCAAGATGTATAGGTGACTTTTTATTTTTAGTAGAACTGGTAAAGAAGATTTTTAGCTAAAACCATGGTCCTTGGTGATTCATAAAATGCAGCTACTGTCACTTTGGGGAAAAAGGCAGGGACTTTCAGCAAATGTAGATGCATGCCAATGCAAGGAGGATTTTGTTAAAGTCTGTCCACATGTTATGACTGTGTGGACCATGGAAAGCTTTGTGCTCTGCCAATGTAAAAGGTCCACACATTTATTTTGTTTTAGTCAGGCAAAGAGAGACTGACCATTAACCCTCAAGTCATTTGTTTGACTTTAAACTTTAAGGCAGTTATTATTCCAGAGACTTTCGGTCCTGGGTAGGAGTTGTAATATTAGGAACCATGTATTCACAAAACCTGTTTAAATCAAAACAGTAATTAAACAAACTAAATCTTCTCAATATATCATTGGTAAATTACTTCCATATGTTGGATGTGCGGTTTTTTGAGCCACAGTTTATGTTATCATGGCAAAAGCGTGGTATGGCATAATACAGTTTTACAGAATTGGATCAGCCTGACAGCGTCGAGGTTTTATGCTGTGATAATAAAAACTCCAGGTTTGCATGCATGTACTGTAAAGATGAAGAAAGAGTGCTCCTCTGAGAGCAACGCCATTACTTGTTTACCTTCACTTTGACACTTGCATCATTGCAGGATTGGCGTATGCTTGAAGTTTCCCTTCTGGAGATTTTTGAAGGAAAATTGAAAGGCTATACCTCAGCTGCCATGTCATCAAACACCATTGAAGGCTGTCTTATAGGATGTAGCCTTCAGATTGAGAAGCACCACAACTGTAATCTGAAAAAAGAGAACAAAATGTATGCCTAAACAGATGACAGAATAATTTTTGGGTGAAATATCCCTTAATACCTTTGGATAGACAATATATTTATATGTAAACCTTAGTTATACTTAATGTTAACTTAATGCTAGTTATACTTACTGTTAATGTTAACACGTTCCAGGTTAAATAAATAAACATTACTTACACTAAAAAAAATTCACATTTGTATTTTTATATTATCAATGTAATTAATTAATTATTTACTCAAATCAGAACCAGAATAAGCGTTATTCATCAAGAGTTCACAAATACACACGGAATTTGGGTCACACTTTATTTTAAGGTCCAATTCTCACAATTAACAAACCATTAACTATGATTTTTGCCTCAATAAACTCCTAATTTGCTGCTTATTAAAAGTTAGTAGGGTAGTTGTTAAATTTAGGTATTGGGTAGGATTATGGTCATGCAGAATATGTGCTTTATAAGGACTAATAAACAGCCATTATGTTAATAATAGGCATGCTAATAAGCAACTAGTTAATAGTGAGAATTGGTCCTTATACTAAAGTGTTACCCATTTAAATTAGTAAAGATTAAGTAAAATAATAATAATAATATATTAAAAAACAATAAAGTAACTTACATTAGATTTGACAGTTTATGTACAGATGTGTGCATTGTGTGCTGTATACCTGCATAAATAATATGTATTTACATATTGCCTAACGCCACAAGAGCACTGAATTATAATTTATAACAAAAAGCAGGTCGTAAATTGGTGTGTTAGTTATTAAAGTTGGACATGGCCTGGGGAAAAACACTGTTTTTGTGCCGAGATGTAGTGCACAGAAATCTGTAGCGTCTGCTTGAGAGGAGAAGTGCCAACAGGTTGTGGCCTGGGTGAGAGGGGTCTGTGATGATGTTACCTGTCCGTTTAGCTGGTGCACACCAATTATCATCTCAGCTTCCTTACAGTCCGTTGCAGTCTTCTTAAGTCTGATTTGCTGGCTGACCCAAACCATGCTCTTATAGAAGAGCACAGAACCGACTCAACAGCTGAGTAAAACTGTGTGAAAAGCTCCTGTTGCAGGTTGAACTTCCTCAGCTGGCGAAGGAAATACAACCACTGCTGGGCTGAATGACTCTACTGCAGCCACAGCGCTGTCCATGACGGTGAGTGGAGGGAGTGCTGGGGTGTTTCTCCTGAAGTTTTGAGTGTGTTCAGCTCCAGGTTGTTATGACTGCACCAGACAGTCATTTATATGCAGACTCGTCACCGTCCTGGATGAGGCCAATGAGTTTAGTGTCATCTGCAAAGTTCAGGAGCTTGACAGAGGGGTCTGCAGAGGTGCAGTCATTGGTGTAGATGCAGTCAATGCTACCTTGTGGTGTAGCAGTACTGATTGTACAGGTATTAGAAATACATTTCCCCAAAAATGTATACATCTTATCAAGCATTTTTTTTTTTACATTTATTCCAAAATAGAAAGTATAACCGCACCGTAACAAATTTCAGATTTCATGTATAATATATTAGTTAACTGATACTCAGCTTTTCATATTTTCAGAACCAGGGGCATGTTTAAAATTTTGGGGGGGCCTAAGCAAGCGGTCGCTGGGGTGGGGGGTATGGGCATTCCAGTCCCTGGGTAGAAATCACACATTTGCACTAGACGTGTGATATTTATGTGAAGAAATTACACTCTGAACCCATGAGGATTTTCACAAACTGAGTGTGAAACTTGTGCCCTTCTCTCCCCTACTGTTAATGTGCCTCTAGGAACCGGATTGCGAAACACTGAACAGAAATTAGTAATAGTAATGAATTTTAATGGCACATTGCTAACACATTGTCAGCATTTTGTCGTTAAATTTAAAAACCTCACTGAGATGGCCTGGCACAAATATACATATATACACAAGTAACAATATATAATAAAACAAACATTAAACATATTTACACATCATTAATTCATTCGCTAGACCTTGCATAATAATTTTAAAATGATTGAAAGACACCAAATTATGTAGCCATTGTTTTGTTTGAAAATAATTCCAAACTGAGAAGGTGGCATATTTAAAGGGTGGTTCTAGTCAGAGGTACATAGAGATTATAATAAATTTGTGAGCATAATAAACCAGCCGCTTTTTTTTTTAATTAATGAATGAATGAAACAGAGAGGTAAAAGACCTAATATATTTTATATTATACTTTGCATATCAAGTACTAATGCATTGTCCTTTGAATGGTTATTGACTGTATTCCAAACAAGCTTGAGAGACAGGCTACGTTAAAGAGGAAAAACAAAAATAAACACAGAGCAGAGAAGACAGTGATGAAACCTGAGTCTTGTCACAAGTTCACAAGTCACTGGAAAAACCTAAAGATATAACTTATTTGAGTTTTTAGCTTCTTCTCATGTGTTCTTGTTACTGTGATTACTTCAAGCAGGAATGTTTTAATAGAACCAAACAAAAAGTCAAAAAGAGTCAGGAGATGTTTTTATTTAGGGGTAATAAGTCATCAGTATGGCTATTATTATTTATAAATAAAACATCAGACCTTTTGAGTAGATATCAAATTAACACATCGTTTGTAAAAAAAAGTTGAGGATTTAAATCAGTGCTTCTCAAGCTTGTCCTGAAGATCCCCCACCACTGCACATTTAGCATGTTTCTCATATCAGACAAACCCATTTGGGGTTTTGCAATCTCTACTTAGATGATGAGTTGAATGAGGTGTGTTAGATGAGGAAGACATCCAAAATGTGCAGTGGTGGGGGGTTTAGACAGGTTTGAGAAGCACTGCTCTAAATAATAAAATAAAAATAAAATAAAATAAAATAAAATTAGATTATAATATAATATAGGAAAGGTAGTTCTGCAAAGGTAAATGGGGAAAATACATAATATTTTTAATTATTGATGGTTAAACACTAATATAAATTTACATCGTAGTTTAATGTAAATATAAATTTACTTCATAAAGCTTCTTAATGTTTCATAAATGTTGAAAATGTGCAAGGCTTTTCTTGAAACATTTGTTTTTAGTTAAATAGATTATTTGAAGAACAGCTGACAATGTTTTTGTGGTCTGTAATAACCTGACTATTATCTGATGATTTTAAATTAGACAATATTCCTATCAAGCAGTTTACTTGGGTTGCTTATAGAATGATTAGATTTACATAACTGAAGATGCTTCACATAACAGATCCACATAAATGTTAGGTAAGGGGTGAGTGCCACCCACTGTACTTTGATTTTTGTTAAAGAGTGTAGATTAGTTTTTTCTTTTACATTTTGTACCCCTTTTGTACTTTTTATTCCCACCTTCTGTAAATAATGTAAGTAAACTACTTGGTTTTTCACCACTTTGCATTGTCCTGTGCACTGCACTATATTTTTCATAGTTAAAGTTACAACTCTATATCTCTAGATTGACACCTAGGGACAAAACAAATAACCGAAGGAGAAAAAGTCAGATTATTGCAACCCAAGAAAACCTAACCACTGACAGGAAATATCTGCAACTTTTTATGATGGCACACAATATACTCTGTAATTATTCAGCAACTGCCACATACAATAAAACATCATTTAGATAATGTAAGGCATATTACGTATGACATTTTGTTATTACAGTACAATGAGGCCCTCATTGTACATATTGAATTATTATTTAATTATTGAGAGATTGTACAGACTATGCAATATGCCTTAAAGCAGAAGTGGACAGCTTTTCACACCACTCGCCCAAGCAGGAGGGGGCGGCTCTCTGCAGTGGATCTCCGGCTCAGAAAATTCCACAGCATTAAAGGCACTGAGCTTCTTCCAGAGCTGAAACTGCTGCTTGCATTATAATGTCTCAGTGGATGGTACTCCTTAAATCGCCTGGATAGAAAAATATACCTTGAGGGTTACTTTAATGTACATAAACGTCATTTACATTTAACTAGGCAGCACACAATAACATACTATTAATATTAATTTTGATAAAACCCATATGTGTATTGGTGTCTTACTTGTATGTAAATGCAATGGCCCCCACAGCACAAATAAAAAACAGGACTCCCAGTGTTGCTCCAGCCATGTTCCTTGATGAATTTGTGTCTGCAATTTTAACAGGATAAGTTGTGGAGTAGTGAGGTCATAGGGTATGCTCAGGAAAATACATTTTATTATTTTAGATATGCTTTGAATTTATATGACACTTGCCTATAGCCACACTGAGCTTTGCACTGGTTACTGCCAAGCTGACATCATTGGTTAGAGAGACGTTGATACAGAAGGTGCCAGAGTTGTTGAAAAATTGTCGCAGCACCATCTGACACTCAGAGGTTGGAGTCACAGCATTACACTGTAGGGCCTGAACAGGGCTTGTGCAGTCTGCATCAGATACCACAGTGCAGACTTGATTTGGAAGGCTGGCAAGCACATATAAAAGATGAATAACTTTGCATAACACATTTTATGTTCTACAACAACCATCATTATTATCAATTTAAGACTATTATAAAACAGTAACAGCCGAAAACAGTAAAGCCTATATACAGTTTATAAAATAAATCCATATTGAAGGAATATTTACCTTCCCTGGCATGTGACTGTAAGATCTACAGCATTCTGCTCCAGCTCTGTGGCCAGAATGACCACATTATTTACCTCCACAATCTCAACACTCTCTATTCCCTCTGAGTTAGGAAAACATATTTGTAGAGAATATTAAACATGTATGTAGACAGGCTGTTTTTGTGCTCATGAATACACTATTAAGTGTTTATATATAAAAAAAAAAAGAGGTAGAAGAGATCTGTTGACAGGTATCATTAAGACAAGAAAATAAATGTGAAAGTAAATTCTGACCATAAATTTAGGTGAGGCAGATTCTGGGATGAATCTAACACTATTTTACTAAACTATGATTAACTACTAGTAGCTTGAGTTTTACATTTAAAATACAAATGCAGAATACTTTTGGCAGAGGTTTAGTCTTTGTGTAATTCAACCTGAGGGTGGCACTCTAACCTTGATGGGCAGGCGCTACATACATAGAATATTATATTAGAATACACACTTTAATATGTAGTACTTTATCCCCCGGTTTCACAGACCAGGCTTAAGCCTAGTCCTAGACTAAAATGTAAATCTGAGCTGTTTCAAATGAAATAAACTTGCCCTGCCTCATCTTAAATAATATCAGTGCCTTTGTTTTGTCTCAAGATGCACACCAGTAATGTTTTTTTCTAAGGCACGTTTATAAAAATTACTTAAATGTCCTAATTGAACTATGGCCTAATCCTGACTTAGTCTAAGCCCTGTCTATGAAACCAAGCCTTTGTGTTTGAATACTGAATTAGAATGTTACGAATTGTGGAAAACAAAAGCCATGTTGATTCCCAGAACAATTAACTAAACTACATGCGGGGAACTCACAAACACAAAATCACTATTTGCAGGCTAGTTTTACACACACACACACGTTTGTTTCTGTGAATTGTGGGGACTTTCCGTAGACTTCTATTACTTTTATAGTGACCAAACAATATTTTCTATCCCCTAACCTAACCCTAACCCTAAACTTACCCCTTACAGAAAACCCATTTGCATCGCTACACTTTCAGATAAACATAATTTACTATTTTTAATCATTTTTTCCCCAGAGTTTGATATGTTTATATAGACATGTTTTCAAGTGATTTAATATTTTTGTGGCTGTTTGAAAGCCTGTTTAGCGTTAGTATAGTGTTTCTCAATTCCAGCCATGGCACACCCACCAATCTGCACATTTTGAATGCCTCTCTTATCTGACACACTCAGTCCAGTTGATGGAGCTCTCTCCTAATGAGATGATAATCTGAATCAGCTGTGCTAGATAAGAAAGACATACAAAATGTATATAGCTGCTGCGTTAGTACAGCAGTGTTAAAATTGCAGCATTTTATGGATTTGATGCTGCTACACAATTTGTTTCATCATTATTTTAGGTGATATGTAACACAATTTTGACTGGTAAAGCCATGTTCGTGGTGGTTGGAATATAAGGATAAAATATAGCAGAAGTTAAGGGCCCAAGCACAACAGAGGCAGAATGAAGAGCAAGCATGGCAGGGAGGATCAGACCAAATGCAACAATGAGTAATTAAAGACATTTTAAAGTGGTTTTAAAATTCATTAATTCAATCATTAAGTACTTATCATGACTTATTTAACTTCATTTTGAATTTTGGTCCCACTTTATATTAAGTGGCCTTAACTACTATGTACTTGCATCAAAAAAAATGTGTACAGTGTAGGCTACTTATTGTGTTCATAATGTATTGCAAAGCACTTTTGCTGATATTGAGGTGGGATACGGGTAAAGTTAGGGACAGGTTTGGTGGTATGGGTTGGTTTAAAGGTGGGTTAGGTGTAAGCGGTGGGTCAAAAGTGTAATTATAAATGTAATTACAGAAATTAATTATAGATGTAATTGCATGCAGATATTTTAAAAATCTAAGTACAATGTGAAAACATGTATGTACACAATAAGTGCATTGTATCAAATTAATTGAAATGTAAGTACATAGTAGTTAATAGTGGGACCCGAATTTTTTTTAACTTGCATTTGAATGATCTTGAATCATCAAGGAATCAGAGGAAAAAAGTATTTTGTTTCTAGACCTTACAGCTCAAAAGTTGTTAGCACAAACGTGAATGCAAATTTGGACAAGTGGTGGCGCTAGCGGGTTTGAGTAAGAGACTTCAAATTTGGTGTGGTTAATGTTCAGACTGTTTTCTATCTGTGTGCCAAATTTCACAACTTTTACCATATGGTTCTATGGACTGCTGATTTTTTTTTAATGTATTTTGTGTATAATGTAATTTTGAACATTTTTAATGTGTACTTTTGTATAAATCTCTTCTTTCTTTTTTGCCCCGATGATTAATATTCAGGTCTACTATTATTTTTTAAATATTAAATTAATAGTAAATAAATAAATAAAAATACTCACGGACTACTGTAAGAGTTGTAGAAAAGGAGCCATAACGATAAATCATACAGTTTGTTTCTGCTGGCATTTCTGGTGCTTGCCGCTTTGCAATGACTAGAGCGGCCTGGGTTGCTTCAGTTCCTGCCACCAGTTCAGCTTCTAATTCACTCACTGTTGCCTCAGATATGCTAGTTAAGCCTGCAATTAAATCACCAATGGAAATACATTAAATATATGACAGAATTAATTGTTATGGATTTTATAAAGTAATGACTGTCTAATTAAAGTTTTTTTTTTTTACCATTGATGGTTTCGGTTGCCTCGTTGACCCCAGCAACAGTCTCATTAACTGCTTCTATGTCTTCTATTGCAGGTAAAACAGATGCTACAATATCTGTGACCACTGCCTCAGAGGTAATAATGATTACTGCATCACCAGTTGGTGCTACTGTTTCTATAACTGTCCAAACAGAGAATTCAGGGGGTTCTGGGAGTACTGTGGCTGCCAGATTGATTATAATCTCGTCTCTTTCTGGGTCCATGTCAGCCACAGGAACTTCTGTCGCAGGTTCAGCCTCAACAGCCGTAGGTGTGGCTAACATAACTGCAGCAGTATTGTCAGCTTCAGCCACAGCTGTGTCTCCAGCAACAGTGGGGACCTCTTGGCCAGTATTATCTAATTTTGCTTCTGTGTCAATTGCTGACACTGCCAAGTCATTGGCAACGACAGTGACATCATCTGCAACTCCTTCCTCTGCCGTGGGCGCAACATCAACCAACTGAGGAGAAACAGTCAGCACAATGTTTTCCACTGCTGTAGTTTCATCTGGCAAAAGGAAAAGGCACCAACTTATAAACCTTTTGGATATCTCTTCAAAACACTTTCTGGACTGAGAATTGTCTTTCAAATGCCATGAAATATGAGATTTAAATATAGTATGAAATTCCACCTGTGACAGGAACAGGAGGTACAACAGTGGCTGCTGGAGTTGGACTGAGCTGACAACCAGTTGAGATTGCTGCCATCAAAACCACCTGTGGCCTGAAGGAACCAGTTGTAAGGTATGTTTTATATGTATAATGTAAATGTATTGTATTATGGAAGTTTGTATAACTAACCATTAATAGTACAGTTTCTTGCCCACACCACCTGTCCATCAGGAAGTACTGTCTGGTTCTGAGGGAAGCCAACATCAATGTTGAAAGTAGCTTTGGCTCCTGTCAGTGTAGGAGAATCACTTCTGACTTCAAATGTCACCTCTCCACCTATGGCAAAAAAGCATTTCCAGACATAGTTTAAAAGAAAGGTAGCAGGTGTAGCATATCTTCTTCCAAAAAAATTACAGTAAGCTCAATAAATAATTTTGACGTAGCATATCCTAATTTATTCATATGCAAACCAAAAAGTTTCTATTTGTAAGAAGGAATTCTTGTACATTATTTTCCATAGGAGTTTGAAAACAATTCCAGGGAAGTTAGGACATTTAGTAAAAATACAATATAATCAAGAACCTGTGATTTGTTCATTCTCTTTAACTTTTATTTAATTGACAAAAGTACAAAGAAAATATTTCCAAAGTTTTCACTGACCAACATAAATGTATTTTGTAAATATGAACAAATTTTGATTTTGATGGCTGCAACACACTCTAAAAAAGTTGGGACAGAGGCACGTTTAACACTGTGTCACATCAACTTTCCTTTTAATTACAATGTTTCATTGTTTGGGAATTAAGGATACTAATTGTTAAAGTTTAGCAAGCAAAATTTTTTGTCCAGTCTCTCTTGAAACAAGGCTTCAGGTGCTCAGCAGTCTGTGATTGTCGTTGTCTGATTCTCCTTTTCATGACTGGTCATGGTCAAAATGTTTTCAATAGGAGTCAGATCTGGACTGCAGGCAGGCCAGTCTAGCACATTCACTCTTGAGTCTACGAAACCACGCTGTTGTAGCACATGCAGAATGAGAGCTGGCATTGTCTTGATATAATAACCATGGACTTCCCATGAAAGACATCAACTTGACGGCAGAATTTTTCTCTGTACAACTCCAATATATGCCTCCATGTCAATGGAACCTTCACACATATGCAAGTCACTCATATACCATGACAGATGTTTGCTTTTGCATCTGTCACTGATGAAAGTCTGGATGCTCCCTTTGGACTTTAGGACTGAGAACTCGAAATTGTTCCCAGAAACAAGTTGAAATGTGGACTCATCTGAGTAAAGCACACCTTTCCACTGTCATTTTGATCATCTGAGATGAGCTCTGTCCCTGAGAACCTGGCGACATCACTGCATAGAATTGATGTATAGCTTTCTCCTAGAGTAACAGAGTTTCAAGTTGCATTTTTTGATGCAGCAGCAGACTGTGTTAAGTGACAGCAGTTTTCTGAAGAACTCCTGAGCCCATGTGGCTATATTTAACACCACAGCAGGAAGGTTTCTTATGCAATGCCATCTGAGGGCTCAAAGGTCAAGCACATTCAACTGAGGTTTCTTGCCTTGCCCTACATGTACTGTGAATTCTCTGGATTCCTTGAATCTTTTCACATTATTACGTGTGGTAGTTGGTGAAAGACCTAAATTCTTTGCGATTTTGCATTGTGAAATGTGATTTTTGATTTGTTTGACACTTCTCTCATGAAATTTGGCACAAAGTGATGAGCCATGATCCAGCTTTGCTTGCAAAGACCGAGATGCTCCTTTTATACCCAAACATGATACCATGACCCATTACCAATTCACCTGCTTACTGTGAACTGTTTCAAAACAGTTTAAAGTGGATATTCTATAACCTTTTCAGTTTTATTTTGCCTCTGTCCCAACTTTTTTGGAATGTGTTGCAGCCATCAAAATAAATTTACGTTGGTCAGTGAAAACTTTGGAAATTGTTTATTCATACTTTTGCCAATTAAATAAAAGTTAAAGAGAATGAACAAATCACAGATTCTTGATTTTATTGCATTTTTACGAAACGCCCCAATTTCTCTGGAATTGAGGTTGTACTTTGAGCTCAATGTTTTGCGCTTTAACATTTTTAGAATGTGTCAATTACTTGTGTATGCTTGATGTGCTCAAATACCTTTCCAACAGTCTCTGTATCTGGGATCTCCGTCTCTCCAAACTGGATACATCTGTGAATTCCATGAACGATAATGTGCAATGCGTGTTTTTGATTCTAGAATGATGAAAATAAATAATAAAGTTTTCATCTGTGAAAGTGCATTAAAATTAATTTTCAAATGAGTCATTAATAAAGTTAATTTCTTTATTCAAATCACACAGGTCTTTTTTAAAACTCATCTATGGGGAAACTCTTTTTTTAGGATTTTTCAATCTCCCAACAGACCCAGTTATTAGAAATCATTAGAAGTGCGAAGTGCACATTTATCAATTTAATTCCCTTACTTCAACTTTATAAGCAACGCTACAAACAATAAAATTATGCATATTAGATCAATACATGACTAGCCTACATGAGATAGCAGATTAGAATAATGGTATAATAGATATTTCAGACTCTTAATTAAATATAGTACAACATAACACATAGTATAATTTAAAAAGGAGTAAAGTAAATAAGAAGTTCAGTTGGTAAAGGTTGGCTTAAGTTCATAAGCGAGTCAAGAGACAAGGTCGAAAAAAAATCAAAGAAAAAAAATCAAGAGAATGTGAGGATTGGCAAATAGAGTCACACGACCTCTACAATCTCATTCAATCCTTTTCATGTGACTTTCAGCTGAGGTTACCACTCTAAACCCCACTGATGTAATGAGGTAAGATCCCACAGAGCTCTGACACCTGTCAACTTTTCATTTGTATGTATGTGTGCATCTGAATGTTTGTGTATCTGGTTGTGTAAGCAATATGTAATTTATTATATGTTTTAAGACTCATTACTTACATTTACATTTTATTTATTTGGCATATGTTTTTATCCAAAGCAATGCATTTCCAGAATATCAAAGCCATAACCTGGTGTTGCCAGCACAATTCTTTAACATTTGGCATCATGCAGCAACACAATACTTAATAAAATGAAAGAATGGCCAATTATCACTTTAAAAGTTAGCCTTGCAACAGCCACTTTAAAGCATTTATCATGCAATTAATTTAGATAAAATTGTAAGAAACGGAATTGTTTAAAGTGCAGGTATTTAAAATAATGCAACTATTTATCAGCTGTGGATTTAACCCAAAGATTCTAAAAGAAGAATTACATATGAAAAAAAGTTTTACAAATCTTGAGTAATTTTATTTACTATGAGGTATTCAATGTATCTGCTTTATACTTTCAAATTCTGTACAATCAGTGATTCTTATTAATGGTTTCCAATATATAAAGTATATAATAACAGAAATTATAATACAATAATATAATACATTATAATATAATTATAATAACAGAAATACTCACGTGAAAGTGCTCCTGATGAGAATGTAAGAATTAGAAAGATGAGAGCCCTCCACATCATCAGGGTATGCATTGATTGCTACAACACCAGTCACTGATCCAGCTTTACTCTAGAGACCCAAGTGTCTTGCACATTCTTCAACATCAGCACCCAAAACCTAACCCCAATGCATGACATCATAGATTTGTGCATATTAGGTTCCTCCCACACCCTCAAGTAATCATATAGAGGTTTGTAGTTTAGGAATGTTTAGGAAAATTCTTACAATGCATCACTGTTATGCAGCCTCGCTTCCTTGGGATCTTGCTGGGATTTTCTGATTGCATAATGATTAATGTAGAACCTAGAATGTTTAAAAAAAAAAAAAAAAAAACTTTTGTTGAAACTGCAGACAAAAAGAATTAATGAGGATTATTGAAATGATTATCCTTTTATAATATTATTGATTTCATTTATGCTACTATGTGACATGATTTTCTTTTAGCTATTTTACCAGCTTCACAAGTTTACACAATTAATTATCATTATTTGTACTTGTGTGTTTTACAACAGGTTATACAAAAACTCGTACATGCATAATCCTTTATTGAATACAGGAAATCTAAAATTACCTAGTAGAATGTGTGCACACCCTTTTATTTTGGGAGACGGAAAAATTTACTAATCACATTCAAACACTTACTGTAAGAGTAAGAAATTAAGAAAAGTAAGAGTTTCCGTAACCCTGAACAAAAACTCCCAAAACATTACAGGTACCACTGAATACCATGCAGGCCATCATCAACAAGGGGAGACAATGTGACAACACAATGACATCCAAAAAGATAAAGGAAAAATAAACAGGTCATCTGTCAAAAACTGATGGAAAACTACAATAATGAATACTTGTCATTAGCAACAAAAGAAGAAATAATGGATAGTCCCAATTACCAAACCTTTTTTGGCACAAGACTTGCAGGCCTTTTTTAAAAAAAAATTTAAGATGAAGAGGGATTTCATCTTTCAGCACGATAATAACACAAATCAAAATAAAAAAAAGGAATGACTTCATAAGAAGAACATTTTGGAAAGGCCTAGTCAGAGCCCAGACCCAAATCCAATCAAATAAACTTTTGGATTGACTTGAAGAGGGCTATACTCAAAAGATCCCCTGACAATTTGAACAATCTGAAGCTCTTTTAAAATGAAGAGTAATAAAACTGACAAAACAAGAGGTGACAAAAAATAATGAATGAAATGAAAATCTGCTTCATTAAAAGCAAAAGGTTTTATCAACTAAGTATTAGTTGAGGGGTCATTTAAAGTCTTTTATTTTTCTTTTGTTTTCCTTAGATTCTTTTGCATTGAAATTATCTTCAGTCAACATCACTGCCAAGTTTTACACTGAATTCACAACTGTACAAAAATATTATTTCAAAATGATGGATTTGTAAATGTGAATCCTGCTTCTGCAGCTCCTGGTCTTGTGATCATATGTGGATCCTGTGAGAATAAATGTCCATTCATTATCGACAAATGAAGACAAGAAAGAAGGCTAGATAGTCTTGGAGCATGGCTGTCTGAGAATCGTGCTTGTTGGGTCAGATCTGTTAATATGACCCAGAGCTGCAGTGATGGAGAGTCACAAGATGAGAGTATAATGCACAGCCCAGTCAATGATGTTCTTTCATTATTGTTCTCTTTCTCCTCATGTCTTTACCTTCATGTATTTTTCTTGTTCATTCTTAGCATTCTTGGGTTGGTATTAGTGTTACAGTATCAATCTATTTATTGTTATTCTTGGAGGTATCTTTTCAGAGGAATAAGAATTTAGGAGTTAGGAGTTAGACTTTTTGATTGCAGTTAAATGTAGAAACTTTGCAGAACAAATGTAAAAGATACAAAGAAGTGATCATGTCTGGTTTGATATCAGATGGTGGGATTTGATATTCTCTTTACCAACAGTACTTTATAGTCATGTTATAATAAGTCAAGTTTTAGACATGTAATTAGTTTTATAACTAATTGCTGAGAACTGCACATCAAGACATTGCAATTTCTCTCTTTTATTTTGTGAAAATATAATATAATATATAATATATAACTATATATAGTATATATAGATAGAATATATAGGTATGTTTGAGTAGGGTTGGAGTTAATGTCTTCAGGATGGTAGCCCTCCACGAAAAAACAAAAAAACTAAACAAAAAACTAAACCTAATCAAACACATCTGAACAAACTAAAGAATGTCTTCAATATTAGTAGAAAGGAAGTGGCAGGTATGTTTGATGGAGCTAAAAACTGCAGGAAGTGGATGTCGAGGGCCAGAACTGCTCAGCCCTGACATAGATTGATGTGGATTATTGTGGATTAACCTTTCTTTTAACCTTTAAACCAGGGGTTTCCAGCCCTGTTCCTGCAGATCCCTGTTAAAAACAGCATATGCTGGTTAGGTATGTTTTGAAGCATGACTGCTGGTTTAAGCTGGTCCTAAGAAACTAGCTCCTGCTCATGACCAGCTAAGAACCATCTTAAACCACCTCAAACCAACAGTCATGCTTCAAAACACACCTAACCAGCATATGCTGTTTTTTCAACAGGGATGAGTATTCCCCTCATTTTTGGATTATTGCCCTGGATTGTTTGCCCAGTATACTGACCTCTGCCTGATCGTCTTGTGTTTATCTCTACTGCATATCAAGTGAAAGATCTTCTTCATCCATGGACTCAACCCTGAACTGCAGTCACATTTAGCTTGCCCAGATGAGGGCTTAAATTTTAACCATTACATTAATTATGTCGTTTGACAATCTCATTCAATTCAGTCACCCTGTTAAAACGCTCCACACTTTCCTGTCACACTTAGTCACCGCTTTCTTTGAGCCAATGCAAATAGGTCAGACATCTCAGGAGAAAAGATCCCATCACTTCAACATAAGGCTTTCCTGTAGACGATCTAGTCGTTTCATTGCCTGCCTTATGTAGCAAATTAGATCAAAAGGGAAATATTTATAATTAATTATAGCTGGTTATAATTAATAGTAAATATTTAGATTAGATCTTAGAATTAACTGTAGCAGAATCAATATTATAATTATTTTATCTGTCCGTCCACCAAGCAGACAATATAATAATTTATCAATTCAAGGAAAAATTATTTTCCTGGCCAAGCAACAATAGCTTTTCCTACTCTTATGCAGTTGTTATGGGGCTGACAAGACGTGAGACGTGTGGATCCATGTGCAAGCTTTATTAAAAGCAGAGGAGGTCAGAAACACAGGCAGGGGCGAACAGTGGCAAACAGGTATATGGCGGGCAAGACACAAGAATAGTCCTAGGGCTAGCGTAGGTCAACGATCGGCGAACAGAATCACAAGGGTGAAACTAGAGGGATAAATCCAGGAAAACAGGCAAAGATCAGAAACCAAGAAAACAGACGAGGCAGACTAAGCTAAGGCAGGGTAAACTAAACAGGCTCCGTAGTGTAGCTATCAAAACGACAAGCGCTAAACAATACTCTGCAGTTAGAAAGGAGTGAGAATGAGTGTTAACATACAACAAGACTAAGCAAAACACATATATACAGAATGAAGAAAAGTAAGGAAGAAAGAGAGAAGAGCAACAGAATGGCAGTATTTCACATCAATTAACCACAACCTAATGAGAATCATCAAAGAATCAAAAATCACCTTAAAAGGGGCTCAAACTTAAACACGGATCTAAATAGTTGTAAACGGTTACTTGCATTGGCTTCGATTGCTGAACAAGAGTCCTGATGCGGTAGACAACGGAGGTCCTTGTTGAGTTCTTTTAGAAGTGAGCTGGAGGTTTTGCTCTGGTTTCTCTGAAGATAGGAAAGTCCACAGCGGATCGACAAAGTTACTTGAAGATAAAAATTGCTGGAAAATCAAACTCAAGAGGAGAGTTTTGAGGAGTCTTGGATAGTGTCCGTCTCAAGAAGAAAGAGTTTTGAGCCAAGATTAGTCTGAGCTAATGACTTTTGAAAGTTCCTATCCACAC